>NC_053199.1:15209605-15516052 GCF_905163445.1 Pararge aegeria | reverse complement strand
AGATGTACTCACGCAAGCAAGCGAGTAGAATCCATGCAATATGAATCACTGAGAGAGACCTGTAATAACGTGTACACATGCGATAAAAACCCGCAGCTAATAGGCAGAAGTTTCGGCGTGAAGGCGTGTTGGCTTCCATGCATTGTGCTGAAGAGGTACTGGATAGAGATATGTACCATTAGTTCGAGATTAGTGCGCTAGCAAACGTAGAGTTGTTTCCCAGAATCGAAGCACAGGCACCTCAGAGTAAAATGGAACTTATTTTTATTGTTTTAAAGCTCAAATTTGCCTACAACTCGTAGTTGCGTAAAAACGCTGTGTTGTAAAGCATAAAAAAATTTGGTTCGGGCATGTTTTATTAACCATTAGTTCGCCTTATTAAGATATATCCTTCAGTGCTAGTCAGCAAGTCACACATTTAAGTTTATAAAGGAGAAAATTTGGGCTGCCATGCCAAAGTCTATGTATATCTCGGATTATGAATAGGTGTTTTATTGGGTGTTCTTTTTTTGCATTGGTACATTGGAGTGTTTATTAAATAGACATTTGTAGTACAGAATTTGCGACTTTAAAACCAATGCTAGTGTCTATTTTGCTATGACTTAAAATAATGCTTCGATGCGCAAAAGCGACTCCATTTTTGCAAGCGTACAAACCTTAAACTAAGGGTACTGGATATAACTGCCGTGCTAGTGACAGGCGACTTTTTGACATTTTGCTAAAACTGAGACATGTGCTACATCTACGATACAAACAAACTAAGCTTTGCTCCCATTAAGTTTTCAACTCGTTCTGCATCTGCGAAAGGAGTAAACTGTTTTGCTAAAAGTGAGTTTCAGAATCGTCCTACATCTGCCAAAGGAGCGAAATAAGTTGCGCTAAAAGAGAGTTTCAGACTCCACCTGCATCTGCGGAGGAGCTGAAATCTGCTCTGCTCAGTTTTAGTAAAAGAGAGTTTCAAAATCGTTCTGTACCTGCGGAAGTAGTGAGATCCGTTTTGCTGAAAGCTATTTACAGACTCCTCCTGTATCTGTGATAGATGATGAGTATTCATTTATCACTTTTTTGTCACGTCTATCACGTTTTCCTAAAAGTTACTTTCAAAATGGTCCAGCGAGAGGAGCCAACTCTGTTTTGCTAAAAGCGAATTACAGAAAAACGGAAAGTGAGAACAAAGGATCAATGTTTTGTGAAACCTTATTAATACATAAATTTTAATTTTCATTCTAACAGACTCCTGATGCATCTGCGAAAGGAGCAAACTGAGTTTTGCTAAAAGGGAATTACAGACTTGTGCTGGATCTCCGAGAGGTCTCAGTTTACGCAAAATGTCGAAAGGCGTGATCCACTAGCGCGGCAGACGGGGCAGCTACTCACGCGAGACGGCGGAGTGGTCGCGCGCGTTGGTGTCGTCGAGGTAGGCCTGCAAGTCGGCGTCGAGCGCGTCGCGCGTGTACAACCCACCTTCCACTCGCAGCAACGCCAGCGCCATGTGCACGTCCAGGGCTTTGCTTTGAACGGAAACACGAGGTTTAACATTTGTTTTGGCTTCAACAAAATCCATAGCTATATTATGAATACGAAAGTTCGTTTGTCCTTATCTATACGCCCTAACTTAGCAACCCATCGATTTGATTTTTGGCATAGTTAGTTGTAAGGACGCAGAGAAACATAGGCTACTTTTTATCTCAGGAAAACAAACGGTTCTCGCGGGATTTGTAACAACCGTAACAAACGCTGACGAAGAACGCTATCAACAGCTAGTCCATTCATATAATAACAGACTACGTTTCTTGATGTTTTAATAAATAACTAAATTGCTCCTGTGGTTTCGCTATCCTTAATTTTGAGTGATTTCTGGTCTAAACTTTACGTGTAGTTTCAGGTAATCAACTGCACCTTCCCGCTGATTTGGCTGATACCGAATATTGAATGCTGCGCATCGAAACACGCGAAGTTAAGCCATAAAATTTGATTCGTATCAATTACCTAAATATTTTTATAGAAGTAATAGACAATCCAAGCAGATGAACAACCGGAATGTGTGGAAGTGAGAAAGCTTCACCTATAAACAGTGAAACACTTTGAACGGCAAGCAAGGAAGATGTCCTGCAACGTGCCGCCCTGTGTCCAAGAGCTTCAGATGCAGGTTTTAGTTAGTCGACTCGTAGGTCACCCGTAGGAAAAGAAAGGGATTGTGACTACTGTATTCTTATCTGCCGTCACCACACGGAGCCACACTAGAATATATTTTTTTGAGACTCAACGCTGCGCCGATCTTGACGAAATTTGGCATAAAGATAGCTTGCAACCCCGAGACGGACATAGGATACCTTCTATCCCGGGTAAGTAAAGAATTCCCACGGGATTATTTGTTGCTATCCCGTGGGAACCATTTAATTAACCGGGATTTTTAATAATTGTTTTTAATCTTTTATGCTCAATCGCTGAACCAATCTTAACGTAGTTTAGAACAGAGATAAATGTTTTTTACCTTACGATCAATAAAATAAACACAGTCCAACTATAATTTACGCTTCCCAAGGGAGCTTAAATATGAAAAGTACTCAAAGACACCCCTAAACAAGGTCAAGAATCCGAAAGGGAGTATACCGATTGAGTATTACAACATTTATGAGTATGAAAAACTTTGGATCCACAACTTGTTCCCAGGATTAATACGAGAAATAACTGTACGAGAAATAACTGTACAAAGTTGTCCCAAAAAAATACGCAGTGACAACCAAAGCTTCCGTAGCTGAAAGTAGCCTGCTGGAAAAAATAAGTGTTATTAGTTAGTAAGTTTGAATGTAGGTCATCATCATCATCATCATCATCATGAGTATCACCCATTAACTACAACGCCCGGGTCTCTAGGTGCTAATGAGGAGGGCTTTAGGCCGTAGACAACCAAACTGGCCAAGAGCGGATTTGTATACTTCACACCCCTTTGAGAACTTTATGGAGAAGCCATGCAGGTTTCCACACAGTGTTTTCCTTCGAACTTGAAGCGATTTATATTTTATTGCTTACATTAAAAACAAGGCAAGCTCCTCCATCTTAATATAGATACTAAGACCGAAATTACTTGACAGGCTTTAGAAGTACATTATATACCTCTGAGACTTATCAGTAAAACCGAAACGCTAATAGTTTTTGAGTAAACCACTGTCACTTTATTAGGTAAGCGTCGCGTGGCGTAGGCACTATGCCTGTGTCGGTCTTTTATCTTCAATAGGGTTGTCACACAACACTTATAATGTTTTAAATTTGTTTGTATGGATAAAATATGCTTCTTTTGATTTAATATTTTTACAGGGTGATTCCTTAAGTAATATAGTATATCGTAATTCCGTTACACGTTGTAAAAGTGTATTTTTATTTATTTGCATGCCGCCCTGTATCCATCATCTTGAGACGTAGGTGTTAAGCCTCATGAAACTGTACACCGGCAACCACGCCCTTCACATCGGAACACAGCAATGCGACAATGCTGCTTAGCGGCACAAATAAGTATGGCGGTAGTACTTCCCCGGATGAGCTAAGTCACAAAACGCTCTAGCTGAAAAAAGTTTGCAATGAAATTCAACTTACTGCATAACATCGACGTACTCTGCCAGTTCGGTGCGGTCACAAGTCCGCCAGTCTTCTTTGAAGCCCATCATAAGAATGTTCGGCTTCAGCTTGCCCACTCCGCTAGCCTGAGGACATACGGACATACGGACTAAATTCAAAATTAATTTATTTCCAGTAGGCCTACTTTTTATAAGGCACTTTTGAAACAAGTATGTATGTTTGTAGTTACTCTACCACCGGTTCGGAAAGCAGATTCTACCGTGAAGAGTCGGCAAGAAACTCAGTAGTTGCTCTTTTCTTACATCAACATTTACAATCATTTTTTTATCTTGCGGGAAATGAGAGCGAGGCTGGCTGCTTCCAATCTACCTTGTCATTGAGGAATTCATCAATAAATAGTAACCTCGCTGTATTAGATGTGTTTTACACATTTTTTAAATGCATGTATTGGTAGGTCAAGAATTACCTTACGAATCATGTTGTAAAAGCGTATACTCAACCCCACAAAGGAGTTCTGCACCTTTCGCAGACGATATGTAGGTATCTACGGACTAATTTATGTCCGTTTCTGGTAAGTCGATTGTTAATATCAGTTTTTTGTTTATAAAGAGTAATATTTTGTTTGATGCCCCATTACTAGGCTCTGCTTCGATGACCTCATTCAAATAGGTCTATGGAAGGCACTTTTGATGCGTACATACATTTTTTTTTTTAAAGCTAATAATCCTCCTGCAAGTTTTTGGCATCACCATCATCAAAGCTTTACAGCCCTGGGTGGGCCTTGGCTTGGTCAAGCATATTTCTCCATTTCAGGCTGTCGGAAGCTGCCGAACTCCCAGAACCCCCATATCCTTGTCAACTCCATCACTCCACCATCCCCTAGGTCGTCCTAGGCCTCTACGCCCCTCAAAAGTGCCCTCCATAAACCTCTTTGGGTCTCTCGTGCCTTCCATGCGTTGCACATGCCCTACCCATTGCATTCTTAACAGTTTAAGTCTTGACGACAATTGGTTCTTTAAAAAGTTAGTATAGTTCCGGATAAAACACTCGTCGCAAGACCTTTCGTTCGAAAATGAGCAGACTGTTTTCGTCTTTATTGCTTAATTAAGACCCTACTTAAGACCTAACTTTTTGTCAGTGAATTGTATTGCTTTAAAATGATAATTTCAATGCATATACGTTACGTTTGAAATAAAAACCTATTATTAAAAGACACCCTGAAAAGGTTTTCAGTGGATTAAAATATGCATCAAATACAATTTGGGGGCCCTTTTGAGCA
The DNA here is from genome assembly GCF_905163445.1 of Pararge aegeria. Classification (NCBI taxonomy): domain Eukaryota; kingdom Metazoa; phylum Arthropoda; class Insecta; order Lepidoptera; family Nymphalidae; genus Pararge; species Pararge aegeria. The sequence goes on along the minus strand of NC_053199.1, from coordinate 15,511,197 downwards.
TCAGATGGTTTAAAGCGGTGATATTTTAATATTGTTGGCATTTAGTTTAAGAATTGTATACTCTGTTTTGTGTTTTAATTCTATTTTTTCTGTAATTTACGTGTATAACACCAAGTGCAATAAAAGTGTATTAATTAATTCATTCTTTTAGTAGTTTTAAAATAGAAAAGTAATTTCTATTTTAAAACGCTCACTCAAAGATCCTTCGAGCATAGATCTCTCCGTCGCACGCCAAGTGATTCTGAGTAGTCTTATTTGTGAATAGGTGATGGTCAGTTACCTGTATGAGCGCACTGGCGCCCTCTTTGAAGGAGACATCGTCGACGAGAGTGTAGAACGCCTTTATCTTCCTCTTCACAAACCAATGGTACGCCCTGTTTGTTAAGGCTTCCCGCGTGCGGTGGTTCACTGGACTCTGTAAATAAATCGTAATAATTGTTCATTAAATACGTAAGATATTTAAGGAGGAGGGGGAGGGGGTCGAGTCAAATCTCATCTATATTATACTATTTTAACAATCGTATGCGTTAACGTGAGAAACCCACATTTTGAAAAATCTCACGTGAGATTGGGGGACGTGGGAGGGGGTTGAATAAAATCTCACGATCACCAGGGAACAGAAAATTTAAAAAAACACCTCACGTAATTTATGGACGCCCCCTTATATCAATTTTCTACATTAAATAACAAGTCACACAGTAAATGTGAATCTTTGCATTGTTTTTTTTTTGTGTACATAACGTTGTTGTGTTTTATGTGCTTTAAATAAAGACGCTTCTACCCATATCTATCTTGTCCTAACGATTATTCGTTTAACGTCAAAACAGTTGAAATGCAGGCAAACTGGCGGGCAAAAGCCAGTTGAATCTAAGATTAAATTTTAACCTGAAGGATGTGGCCACACAACATCAAAGACAGCCCTTTGGTGAGCAGGTACGTGAAGTCGGTGAGTATGGGCCGCTCGCCCGGGTAGCCCGTCAGCACTAGTATCTGTGGCCTGAAAACATGGGAGTATTTAGAAATCACATAATTTTAAAAAAATACATGCCAGAACGAAACTATCAAAATCTATTATATTGGATAGAAGCAGGCGTTACTTTGCGGATTTCCATGAAATATTATGAAATTTAAGATTAATTTACTATACTCCACACCACTTAAGAATAATAATCGTCATCATATTGCTAAAGACCTATTTGGTTTGGATTATAAATATATTTACACCATACAGATTCTTCCGCTTTTCGCTAATAGTTAATTAAGTTAAATATTCATAAAATCTACGATCGTTATGGTCATAATAATTTGATTAAATTTTTTTATCTCACTTATAAACATAGTCTGTATTTAAGTTTCAAGAAAATATGTACCGACCATACACAAAACGTGGAATTAGGTCAAAAAGACGAAGCATCTTAACAGCAAGAGTGTTTCTTGTAATTTATTACAGGAAGGAGTCTTGTTTTTTTTTCGCGCAAAGGTTTTCACACAGACTGCCAATTTCTTACAATGAATTTAAAAAAAGAACATTTTCGTGAACGAGTGTGGGGTGTGATAATAGTATCACATGAGTGTTTATACTCTATACCCCATTATAATATCCCTTGTTATTGTTTATTGTTTATAAATTGCTACATGCACATACATAAGAGACATGACGCCCCGCCGGGGCATTGCAATAAGAAATGTCGAAATTATTTTTATTTTTTTAATAATTTGAATTTTTTATCCAAATTAAAATTTATTATTGTAATTGATTTAAATATTAAAATATGTCAACTTAGAGCTAAAGGAAAAAATAGAAAAATAAAATATTACAATTTGTCAACTTAAAACATAAGAATGATTTCGATTAACAATAATTATAGAATTTGGATTTAATGTTACACTTTTATTAATAAATTATACAAAAGTTGCATAAACAACTATCAAAGTATTATCTGTAATTCTAATCAAACTTTACCTGTAATTTTTAACATGCTCCGTGACATTATTCAGCTGATGGACTCCGGACAGCGCTGCCTTATACGTTTGCGCTTGCGTGGTCGAACCCCAGTTCACATCTAAAAAAACGGTTAGCGCTGTGAATTTTAATAGGAGATGAGAAACCCGGGACGGTTTCGATTCCCGGCAGGATCACTTTGGGAATTTATAATATCTGAATTTTTTCTAGTTTTGTTCTAGTCTGGTGGGAGGCTTTGGCCGTGGCTAGTTACCACGCTACTGACAGAGATGTGCCGCTAGACGATTTAGTGTTTGGGTGCGATGTCGCGTAGAAACATATCAGTGGTATGACTACCATACTCCCACTCCCTAAGAGGTTAGCCCGCTACTATCTTAAATTGCATCATCACATATGTGCGTGAGATAGCAGTTAGTTTTAGTGGAATAAAAAAATCTTTGTCCGCAGGAATAAAAAAATCTTTATTGAGGTTTTAAACAATTTCCGGGGTCCTTAAGACCCCAACGTCCATCGGTTTTGCTAGTTATGTACCCCGCCCATTGCCACTTCAGCTTCGCGACTCGCTAAGCTATGTCGGTAACTCTAGTTCTACGGATTTCCTCATTTCTGATTTGATCACGTAAAGTTACTAGCATAGCTCTCTCCATCGCCCGCTGTGTGACTCTGAGCCTTCTCATGAGGTCCATTTATATTTACTACACCAATCCGCACTGGGCCAGCGTGGTGGACTGCGGCCTACACCCTGTTAATTGCGGGAGGAGACCTGGCCTTCAATGGGTTAGTATAATGATAAGAATACTACCAGTGGAAGTATAATTTAGCTGATACTAATGAAGGTAAATACCTGGCTTCCTGTATGACACGAGGAGGTACAGAGCCAGCAGGCACGCGATGGTGAGCAATGCCGTGCTCCAGGAGATCACGAACATGATGGCCACGCATACCATCGCGCCGAACAGAGACAGCCACATGTTATACAGCTGGAACAATTATTGACTTGTAGAGTCACCATCTCCTGAGGATGCTCCGGTTTCGGAGCGAAACGTGCGTAGAGGGTACATTGCCGGGGATCTGTTTGGTGTGGAGTATGAGGATTGAAGAAATTATAATTTACACCACAGATTCTCCTGCTTTTCGCGGACTATAGCAAATTAAGCTTAACTTTCATAATATATATAAACATAATATATGTTTTTTCATTTTACACCATTGGTTGCCTGGAAGAAATCGCTATGTAGCGATAAAGCCACCAAATTGTACTCTCTTGATATGTATTTATATCTCTGTAACTACTTTTTTTCTTTGTTGTACAATAAAAGTGTATTCATTCATTCATTCATTATATCATGGATTTCCGCAAAGTAGAAGCAGGCGTTGCTTTGCAATAATTATTGAAAAACAGTTTTGGACTAATATGGTTGTACTTATTTGTTTACTGCAATGATACCCTAATTGGGATTCGAAAACGACCTCAGAGCGTTAAGTGTGAAATTTTCTACATTTACTTATTCGGTCGCGTGGAAGTCGGGTTTATGTGGTATCAAAAGAGCTTTCCACCAATCCACACTGACCCAGCGTGGTGGACTACGGCTTTAAACCCTTCTCATTGTGGAGGGAGACCCGTAGTACGCCGGTAATTTGTTTATATGATAATGAGTTTCATCTAGTGTCTATACGGTTTCCCAGTATTGTATTGGATAGAAGCAGGCTTTACTTTGCGAAATTCCATCATATATTATGAAAATTAAGCTGAATTTGCTATACTCCGCGAAAAGCAAGAGTTTGTGTGGTGGGCTAACTTGTAGTGGAATAAAAAAAAAATATCCCAGTATTGTAACTAGATGTCGCCTCTTCGATACCATGTAAATCGTTGTTAACTTTCCCGTGATAATAATAACTTGGGATAAGGGCAAGAAGCCCAAATCTTAGTCGGCTTGTGATTAATAATATTCTTAAGTCTAATTCTTTAACTTTTCCCTTACCCTAAAGGTAGGCCTCCATCCGACTGGCTTGGCGAGGCTGGCGTGGAAAGTGGCAAAGTTTATGAGAGCGTAGGCCGCGAGGAAGAAGTTCGAAATCAACGGAGCAATTTGGTTGAGACCACCTGGAATAAAGATTGCCATATGAATAAATAAATTACATTGAGGTTCATTTTCCTGAAATAAGGTTTGCTGAGAAAGTATAACTCAAGAGTAACTCAGTATGAAGTGGTGATAGCGCAGTGGGTAGGAGCTCGACTTCACTTTCGGGGCGCGAGTTCGTATCCCAGCACGCACTTCTAACTTTTCTCAGTTTTTTTTTTTTTTTTTTATATAAATTGAAAATGCAATTTTCGGAACCGACAGGTTTAGAACCTGCGACTCTCTGGCAATCGCGGCCCGAGCGCTTTCTCCAATTAAGCTACGGCTCTCCAACCGTCGACGCAGAAATGAGTATATGCCTTTCACATCAGTCTTATAGCGACTGTAGCGTCATTTAGTAGGAAAACGTTATGTACTTTAATAAATATCACTTGCTTCGACGGTGAAGGAACACATCCTGAGGAAACCTGCATGCCTGAAAGTTCTACATGATGTTCTCAAAGGTATGTAGAGTCCACCAATCCGCACTGAGCCAGCGTGGTGGACTACGGCCTCTTCTCATTGTGGGAAGTGACCCGTGCCCCGTTACTGAAAGCTCCAATAATTATTTGTAAAACAAAAACTTACTGATCCTGCGATATCGAAACTTTTTAGAATAGAATAGAATAGAAAATCTTTATTGCAACACAACACAATAGGAAAAATACAAGGAAAACAGTTATAGTACTTAGTGCTGCCTTATCACTAAAACTGATCTTTTAAAGGCAACCTGAGCGTGCGAAGCCGATAAAAAAGTGGAAAGTGGATGGCGCATAAAGTATGTTACAAAAAAAAAAACTTACATGAACATACATACTACATTTACATATTAACTACAAAAACACCGATATAAATTTATATATACTATAATAGATATTTATGATGTATATTTATGCTATTATATAAACATACATAGGTACTCAATTTTTACTCAAAAAAAAACTCACCCATAAGTATAAAAGAAATAGCAATGATGAATGTCAAAGCATATCCCCGCACAGGTTCGTTGTTAGCGCCGTAGCCCTTTGCGAAGAATTCCAGATATGGGTACAGCTTGTCTTGGCAGAGCGCCTGCAAAGCGTTGGTACTTAGACGTAGAACTTTTTGTGACAGTCCTCGACAGTATCGCCATGCTTTATTATTGAAAGGCTAAATGTGCATTCCTTTACAAAATTTCGGTTACAGTTTTTTTTTATTCCACTACAAAAATTCCCAAATTGCCCCTGCGGGTGTCGAACCAGGGACCGCCTACTTAAATTCACAACGCTCACCGTAGCGCTAGGAAGGCTATTAAACCAAAACACCAATTGTCGTTACATAAAAATTAGTGTAAGTGGACGTTTTCATAAATCAAATATTTATAATGTTTACCTAAAACATAGGTTAAACATTAAAAACTATGATAAAGGTGCAGAAGTAATTTGTGGAATTGAGTATATGCTTTTATAATATCAGTAATTTTGGGCCTACCAATGCATAAGTTTAAACTATGTGTTCTAAAACATTTAATAAATCGTGGTTACTATACGTTTGATGAATTTCTCAACGACAAGGCTGCTTGGAAGCAGGCTCCGCTCTCATCTCTCACAAGAGAGAAAATTTATTATATATATATTTTTCAATGTAAACTGATGTTGAAAAAGAGCAATCTGCTGAATTTCTTGCCGGGCCTTGTCGGTGGAAACTGCCTTCCGAACCGATACAGTCGCTACAAACAGACTGGCTTGACGTTTCTTCGTTAAATTTCAATTTTGTATTAGAATTTGAATTTGAATTTTAAATTTTGTATTTGAATTTTGAATTTGAATTTTGAATTTGAATTTTTAAGTTGAATATTGAATTTTGAATTTGATAATTAAGTACCTACTTCTTACCTGGAACACTTTAGGAGCGGACACCAGCGAAGCGAGCGCCGAAGATAAAGTCGCGGCAAAACATCCTCCGTAGATCAGTGGGCCGAATCCAGATACTAACCGAATTACCTGTACGAACACATTCATGTTACAAGGGTTTTAATTACAATATTTATTTTTGGAGAAATTTGGTAAGTTTAACAAACATCCTCAAGCCATTTTTATTATGTAGTTCATATTATTGAATTTGGAATTATCTTCTTTAAAAGTTACACTTTTAATGATACCAAAACCAGCCAGATACAAACAGTATAGCCAAAGAGATTTAATTACAACATACTATAATGCGCAAAAGACTTTTTCTCCAACCTATTATTCCGAACTGTCATGAAATCTGTACTGGTCTAAGTCCTAATAAGCGACATTCGCAATCCTCAGTCCGCGTCCTGGAGCACATTTAAACCAGCTATCCGAATAAAAAAAGCAAAACAAGCGAATAAGCTGAAGCGGTGATAGCCTAGTGGGGCTTCGGCTTTCCATTCGTAGATACCGAGTTCGAGCCCCGGCACGCACCGAAAACTGTTCGCAGTTATGTACGTTTTTAATTTAATTAATTTAAATATCACTTGCTTTAAACGGTGAAGAGAAACATTGTGAGGAAACCAGCATGCCAGAGAGTTCTCCATAACTTCTGCATCTGGTTAAATTTTAATAAGCGATATCCGTTATCCCCAAAAGCGTCCTGAAGCACATTCGAAGCAGCTATTAGGATAGAATGCAACACGGTTAATAAAACTTTATTCGATTTGACATCCAGATCTTAAAGAAATAATGGCTTTTGACACTTGACAAGTGTCAAGTTTAACGTCCATCTATTTTCGCTTTTGCCAGCGGTGTTCGTCCACGTTTATTACAGTTTACTTTACAAATCCTGTGTCAATAGTTTATTTTCCGGGGATAAAAATATAGGTTATGTAACTCCTTTCAACTCACTCTATGCCACAAATTAATGTGATAGGTCGCTTGGTTGAGGCGTGAACGAAGACAAACCAGCAAACACACTTTCGCAATTATTTAGTCGATTTTCGGATGGACACTTGCCGATAACCACCTGAGGGGTTGCTACGGCGTCACAGGGGCAGTGGGGCGAGCGCGAAAGCTCGCCATGAGAAGAGCCCCAGGGCTCGACGACATCGTGGGGAGAGTGGGAGACGTCGACCCGACGGTGCCTCCTGCGAGGGCTCGGACCTCGGCTCGGTTCGACGTTAATCTGAGTGTTGGTGGACTTTTGGACTAATCATTGTTTAGTCTGAACGCCCCCGTGACCGTGGTAAGGATCCACGTCCGGATGACGTCAGAAATCGGGGCCCTCGTCTTCGCCGGCGAAGACGCTGTGTTGGTTGTGTGTTTGTGTGCTGTTGGGACACATTGTCTGTAGTTATTTGATCGTCATGGTCGTAAAGGACATGTTTCGGACGTCGCCGCCTAGGCTCGACGTCGGGGGCGGGGGTATAAGTGGACGCCTCGACCACTAGGGGGTTGGGGTGTCGGACTGCTAGGATTAGGATTTGTAAGATAAAAGATGAAGAAAAGTTATCAATCGAATAATTCTCACGTCATTACTATGATGCAGTCCGTATTCACAGGTGCCGTTGATCTTGCAATGGTCGATCGTCCAGTTACCGATGTCCGCGATGTCGCCCGAAGCGTCCCGCAGCACAGTCCAGCCCGCAATTAAAGCGATTAAAATATACGATATCGTTGTCAATACTATAGCTAGAAGTGTCCCTTTTGGGATCGATTTTTGGGGGTCCTGAAACAGATATTATGGGCATTGTACTTGAATTATTTCATTAACAAACAATCACTTGAACATAATTATTTACTGAATTGAAATCAGGTATGGAAGAAGATATAGAGTTTTGGCTGAAGGTGTTGCAAAAAATAGAGTAAATTCAAATTCAAAATTTCTTAATTCATGTAGGCCTATCACAGGCACTTATGAAGCGTTCATACATTGCTTCATGCATTGTATGAATGCTTCATAAGTGCCTGTGATAGGCCTAAATAATAATAAAAGAAAGAAAAGAAGAAGAATAAAGAAATTTTGAAGTTGAATTTGAAATTTGAAATTTTGAATTTATTATGTTATTAGTTTCATAATGAGGATGATTAATTCTTACGTTTTTCTACCTAATTAACAAGAACCTATCTATTTTACATAGATAAGGCAGGGCGCGGACGCCAGACAAATTTCTTAACTTGTATTGCGCCGCTGACTTAAAATGTTGAGAACCCCTGGGGAATATTGTTTACACGAATATTGCTCTTACACACAATCTGTTTTTTTGTCTTCCTCTTATATAAATAAACTACGACAATACACACATCGCCACCTAGCCCCAAAGTAAGCGTAGCTTGTGTTATGGGTACTAAGATGACTGATGAATATTTTTATGAATAATATACATAAATACTTAGAATATACATATAACCACCCAGACACTGAAAAACATTCATGCTCATCACACAAACATTTTCCAGCTGTGGGAATCGAACTCACTGCCTTGGACTCAGAAAGCAGGGTCGCTGCAAACTGCGCCAATCGGCCGTCCGATTTGTTTTTATGTTTTTACTACGTTTATATTCTCTTCTTTTATACTACCCCTATTTTTTTACCTTTAGATCACCAGATATATTAGCCCCAGCCAATATCCCCGTAGCGGCGGGGAAGAATATTGAGAACACGGAGAAGAAATTATGCTCAACCCCCTCGAACAGCCTGTAGTCCGGACCCACGTTACTTTGTAACACCGACACTGAAACAACCATCATCTTGATCATCATCATCATTTTCATCATCATCATCAAAATTGGGTAAGGAGTATGGGGTTAATATAATTGCCATACCCCTAATAGGTAGGCCCGCTACCATCTTAAGTCTTCATCATCACACACCGCAGGTGAGATTTCAGTCAAAGGCTTAAAAAGACTTCCAGCACGGGAAGTGATACACCAAAGTTGATTGTAGAATATGTATTAGGTTGTTCGGAAAGTCATTTCGTTTTTTCCCGCCAGAGGACTTAATTACGTTTTTTCGAAACTAACTTCACACTTAAGCCCCATAACCATTATATGTCTTGAGAGCTGATATTGCAAGGCTTGTGTGTGAAAAAGTTCTATTAATTCTACCCAGTAGTTTTTGGTTGGTGCCCTTTTAAATATGGAGAGCAATAAGCAGCATTTTCGTCATATTTTACTTTTTAACTTCAGAAAAGGTAAAAATGCTGTCCAAGCGAGAAAAAAATTGACGGATGTGTATGGAGAAGGCGTGTTAACAGTACGCCAGTGCCAGAACTGGTTTGCAAAATTTCGATCCGGCAATTTTGATGTCGAAGATGCACCACGGTCTGGAAGGCCGGTCGAAGCTGACAAAGATGCGATAAAGGCATTAGTTGATGCAAATCGGCGAATCACCACACGAGAGATCGGTGAGAGGTTAAATTTGTCGAATTCAACTGTTTATGGCCATTTGAAAGGCATGGACTTAACCTCGAAGCTCGATGTGTGGGTGCCCCATGTCCTTACCGAGCGAAATTTGTGTCGTCGTGTTGACGCGTGTGATTCGCTCCTCAAACGTCTAGAAAATGATCCATTTTTGAAGCGGATTATTACTGGGGACGAAAAATGGGTTGTATACAACAATGTTAAACGCAAGAGGTCATGGAGCAGAAAAGATGAACCGGCTCAAAGCGTGTCAAAAGCCAACATTCACCAAAAAAAGGTGATGCTCTCCGTTTGGTGGGATGTCAAAGGAATCGTTTTTTTTGAGCTTTTGCCGGACAATACAACGATTAATTCAGAAGTCTATTGTCATCAGCTGGACAAATTGAATGATTCACTTAAAGAGAAGAGGCCCGAATTAATCAACAGGAAGGGTGTAGTGTTCCACCAGGATAATGCGAGACCTCACACAAGTTTGGTCACTCGCCAAAAACTTTTACAGCTTGAATGGGACGTACTGCAACATCCACCATATTCTCCAGATCTGGCGCCTTCCGACTACTATTTGTTCCGGTCCCTGCAAAATTTTTTGGATGGCAAAACCTTTACCTCAAATGAAGATGTCAAAAACCACCTGGACGAGTTTTTTGCCAGCAAGGACAAAAACTTTTATGAGAGGGGAATTATGTTACTGCCAGAAAGATGGCAAAAGGTGTTGGACCAGAATGGCCAATATATAATTTAATAAAATATTTATTCATTATACGAAAACTGTCTTTCATGTTCCCCAAAAAAAACGAAATGACTTTCCGAACAACCCAATATAAGTAATAAATAATATATTAAGAAATGTTTCTGTTTTTTCTCATTTCAATTGGTGTTAATTTTATATTGGTGTACAAAAAAAGTTAAAATAAATAAACAGCAGGTGATATTTCAGAAAAAAGGAGAAGAAGTCAAAACACGAACACCGGAAGTGAAACATGAAAGTGTATAAAAGTAATAAATAATATATAAAGATTTATTTTTTTGTAATTTAATTTGGTGCTAATTTTGTATTGGTGTATATATATTACATAAATTTAAATAAACCCCAGACATTGAAATAGTTAATAATTTATTACAGCGTATTGTATTCTAATAGTCAAGCCATTTCATTTGATACCCATATTGGGGGAGTTGTGCCAAAAATATATAATCCGCCATTTCGTGGCGTCCGCCATCTTGTTTGACTTACTGTTATAGCCTACGAATCCCTGAGCCAGTTCCACGTCGCCCTTAGGGCCGATGATGGAGCCGATGCAGAAGTCCGCAATGGCCGCCAGCAGGATGAACAACAGCACTATCTGCGCCTTGGCCTCCCACTCCAGCCCCACTATCACGATACCGGTCAGCAGAACTATTGTTATGCAACCATAGATCGCTTGGTCCTGTGGAAGACAAAATGTAGTCAATTACCTACTTTACTACTACTCTAAATATCTCTTTTAAATTTTGCTTGTAATGTTCCAAAATGCAATTAATAAAATAATTCTTACTTGATAGCAGTGAGAAAATAAACACTTTGTTTTAATTTGTATTCAATAGTGAATGGACAATGAGTATACAAGCACTCCGTTACCCTGGCTGGATGCATTCCTGGAATGCTATTCTGAATGAATGGACAATGAGTATACACTCACTCCGTTACCCTGGCCGAATGCATTCCTAGAATGCTATTCTAAAGGGTGTATTAAACGTTGAGGATCTCATCAATAAAAGTGGCATAACGTCGGAATAGTTGTGAAATGTTTTGTCACGCTTGAACTTACAGCACCTTTAAATATCAGAGTATGAAAAAACACTGCGTAACTATTTCAAGGTTATGCAGTGTTTAATACCAAGGCAAGGGTAGTTCACTGCGTACTACAGATTGATTCAAACAAAAATGTGTGGCTTTGTAGAAATAATCTGGTTCTTTCTAACAAGTTACAAAGCTAGTGGAAATTTTGTGGCGATCGATAGATGTTTAGGTCGATCACGATCTGATAGTAATACGTTGGTAGACCCACAAAGTGGACGGATGTCATCAAACACGTGATTGTAAAACGCTGAACAAAGACTGCGTGAAGTAAAGAAATCCGTACAAAAGGCCAGCGGTGGATGTCCATCGGTTGAAAATAAATTATCATTGTGATCATCAATCATCAGCCATTAACTGTACACTGGTGCACGGCTAGCATGGGTAGGAAAACCAAGCGAAGCTCATCAAATTGTTTTGTATTTTTTTTATAATACTAAAAGTTATCCCTTTACTGCGATCTCCCCTGATGGTACATGATGATAGGTTAGAGGAATGACAGTTAAATTAAACCCATGCAGTTCAAACCACTAAAAGTTCTACGCGACATCGTACCGAAACGAAAAATCGCTTGTCGGTAGGGGTGCTAGCAACGAAGCAACGACCAAAGCGTTCCACCAGGCCAGACCAGAGAAAATTCAGAGATAGTATATTCCTAAACAGATCTCGGACTTAAAAACCACAACGCTGGCCACGGCGCTACAGAGATGGTCTAAGTATTAAATCATAACTCAAAAGTTTTCAAAGGAAGGGTCGTAGATAATTCTGTGGTCCTGGTAACTCGGACGTGAAACTCACCCAACTCTTGCTGACCATATAAGCAGACTCCGGTATGAGCGTGATGAGGGACTCGCCGAAGCCGACAACGTACATAGCACAGGCTACCGCGTTCGCCATGGAGAAGATCAAACCGATCGAGCCACCGAACTCCGGGCCCAGTGACCGGGATATCATGTAGTATGTCCCACCTGATTTAAACATAAAGAAAACTTGGATAATTCAAACAAGAAGATAAAAAATCATATATCTAAAGTAGGCTAACTTTTAAACGTTTTAAAGTCTGTGTCTGTCGGTACTCGGTAGTAAATATACATAAGGCAGATTCTACCGGCAAGAAGCTTATATGACGTAATTAAACTAAGAGCTCGCAGTTCTTAAGAAATGCAATCTTATTGAAATCGAAATTCACTCTGCGATTTAAAAAATCCTTGGTTTGAAACAGATAACGCGGTGCTGCGATTAATTCACGGGAATAATTTGAACAGTATGGAATCGTACTACGCTCCATAAAACATGACAAGAAGCGTGTGGAAATTTATTCGCAGTGCGGACGAGCTCTAAATTCCGAAACTTAAACTTGAGGCTATAAAAAAAAATCTTTCTATATGGCAAAAAACACTTGCAATTCAAGCATGTCTGTTGAAAAGCAACGTATCAAATAAAAATTATAATATACTGCTTACCTCCTTTAATGACCCCGTTGGTGCTGATGGCTGACATAGAGAGCGCCGTGATGGTAGTGACCACCGACGTCGTCAGTATTAGCAGCGATGCCTGCGCTGCCGACACACCAGACTATGTCACCACTACCACGAGTTACGAAGGACATTAAAAAGCTACGGTCTATCGGCCAGCCTTTCCTTATAAAAAAGCTATATAAAATGCAAGATAGCTATTTCTGCAACTGTTACGTAATGAGGACAATTTTAAATGCAGGTCTATTTTTGATAAAAGGCTTGCTAAGGGTCAATATGCTCGTAGGATAACAGTTACGTATGTCTATGTACGAGTATATCAAACTGCTTACTATCTGCGCGTATTATTCCTGGTTCTTCGAATTCTTCGAAATGCCTCTTCTTATACTCGAAATACTATGTTTTTCTGATTTCGCAACATCATAAAATAATTATGATTTTAAATAACAGTTAAAAAAAATCCTAGTCTTTTTAATCGACTTCCATCCCCGCGACCCGTGCGTTTTTGCCTCAGTTTGAACAGAAGTTAACGCTTCAGTTCAGTACAGTAAGTATATATTACTTTTTTTTATTTAAACAATCAAAATAGTACGAGTACCTTCTTAAACGGTGAAGGAAAACATCGCATGGAAACATGCACACCTGAATGTTCTCCATAATGTTCCCAAAGGAGTGTGAGTATCAACTCCAGCATGTTGGACTACAGCCAACAGTAAAGGGCACGGGACTGCACTCAAAATGAGAAGGGTTTAGGGTTGATGATGATGAAAGATTATATTTTTAATTTTATTAGGAAGAAATCATTGGAGTGAATTTATACGACGTAACGAAATGCGCGCGCAAATGGTTACACGTTTTTAACAGGATGAAGGTAGTTGCAAAACCGAGTGAGAGGAGAATACATCGTTCGCCAGCTCACTTTTTACGGTGCGCGCGCCCACACCGTCACAAAAAACCGGCACCCTAAAGTTAGCTAAAAGGTACACTTTTAATTGTCAAGGTCTGCGGGCTTCTTCCGGTGATTTAATTGATTCAATTGTAAAAAAATCTCAAATTTTGATGTTCAGTGTAACTTCGTAGTTCGATAATGAGTTATAATAAAACTTTCAATTTATTAAATAAATTTTTTCTATAGTGTCTTTTTCTCTGCAAACGTAGATTATGGCGTAAGATACAATCTTTCAAAGATTTTTATCTTGTTAAGCCAAAGAAGTATAACTTCCAACGCGTGTACATAAGTACACACACGTTTTTTTTGTTTTTTATCTAACAATTAAAATATCACCTGCTCTAAAGGTGGAGGAAAACTTCGTGAAGAAACTTGCATGCCTGAGAGTTCCCCATAATGTTCTCAAAGACATGTTCAGTCACCAAAGCGTGAGTGTCCTTGGCCAGCGTGGTGGACTACATCCTAAACTCTTCTCATTCTGAATGAAGACCCGTGCCGTGTAGGCCGATAATGCCGATATGATGATGGTGACAGATTACACAGGACATACCAACGCCAGCCTGCCCCACCACCCACGACAGCCGCAGGAACAGCATCACCCCCCAGATGTTGAGCAGGCATCGCATCAGCACGCCCTTCACCCAACCGAACTTCACGTTGCTGGACAGCATGGCCGGCGCGCCTTGCTCCTTCTCCAGGGTCTGACCTGGCTGGAGTACAAAGGTTACAAAACACGTGACCACTTGCATGAAAAAAACAATCAAATTCATTGACCCCCGCTCCGGTTCGGAAGACATTTGCTACCGAGAAGAAGGTGTGTCCTGCTCCTTCATTTACCTTACATTCTTCCAGTATCACCTTATACAACAACCGAAATGAAGCCCTTTAAAAACTAATGAATCTACTGGAAGACAGGCTTCCAAAAAGAAGCTGTCAGGGAACCTGCGGAGTTTTTGCCTGCTTCTACTCTTATTTTACTCTCTTCCATTATCACCTTATAAGACAACCGAAATGCATTTCTTTCAGGTAGGCCTTCTTTATTAGCACTTTTGGAAATTGTAACTCTACCGTCGGTTCGGAAAACAGCTGTTGCCGAGAAGAAGCAAGCAAGGAACTCAGCAGTTAGCCTCTGACTGCATCAACGATACAATTTAACAATTTTGTTTTTCAGTAGCTTGTCGGGAGAAGTACCGCCTATTCGCATGCTTATTTCTGCTGCCAAGCAGCATGGCTATGTTCCGGTCCGAAAGGCTGGTTGCCGGTGTAATTACAGACACACGAGACTTAACACATACGGCTCAAATTTATGGACACAAGGCGGTATGTTGCAGGACGTACTCCTTGCATGCCCTGTGACGCGTTCCTTTGTTTATACGCGGTGGTTTTCGACTTACCATCAGTTGGACCATTTGCTTGGTCCGTCATGTTTTAATATAAAAAAAGGGTGACTTGCGTAATAAAAATCAAAAAAATCCCTTATGATCCGATTTGGTCTGTCTGTTTATCTATCTGACTGTCATATCAAGTCTGTTGAGATATTTCAACATAAGCAGTATTATCAAGTTTTATACATGTTGGTTGTATGTATAATGTTTTGTGCTGACGTCAGTCAATCCGACTGCCGTATCATCAATTGTTGAGGTTTTTCTGAATAAAAAATATATAAATGTACTACGACAATACACACATCGCCAACTAGCCCCAAAGTAAGCGTAGCTTGTGTTATAAGTACTAAGATGACCGATGAATTTTTGTTATGAATTATATTCATAAATACTTATAATATCCAGATAAACATCTAGGCACTGAAATACATTCATGTTCATCACAAAAACAGTTTGCAGTTGTCGGAATCGAACCCACGGCCTTAGACTCAGAGAGCAGGAAAACAGAAGCATAAGGAGTAAGTGTTATAGAGATTTTAAAGGAATTTTCTTATTATTAACACTCGACATAAACATGTAGATTTTAATTAGTAATGCTTCGTGGCCGTTAATGGTTTTTAATGCGATTATTTAGGTAGGCGAGCAATAATGTGCAACACAGCAGAACGTGATTACCGATACACGCGTCTCACGTGGCGCTCTGACGGGATTTTGCTAGGCTGCATTTAGATAACTTGTAAACTTTTGACTTGTTAATTCAGTGGTGTTCAAACACGCCTTTATGCACGCCATTGTGCATAATATGTCGGATTTCCACCGACTAAAACTTCTCGGTGTTCCAACTCATCGCTTGGTGGTTGGACCACAATTCCCCACGCAGAAAAAAAGAGGCTCACTTTATACGCACTTTTCAAAGGTCTAGTCTTGCTTGGTTACATGGCTTGGCTTAGTTACAATACCTCTACCACTTCGGTAGGCTGATTCTACCGAAGCGAATGCGAGAACAACCTCGGCAATTAGCCGATTATATATTTAATCCCTCAAAGGATTTCTGTACTTTTTGATTACAATTATGACTATAAATAAATAAATATACTACGACAATACACACATCGCCATCTAGCACCAAAGCAAGCGAAGCTTGTGTTATGGGTACTAAGAGTTTGATAATTATTTTTGTAAATATAATACACATAAATACTTATAATATACAGATAAACACCCAGACACTGAAAAACATCCATGTTCATCACACAAACACTTTCCAATTGTGGGAATTGAACCTCCTTGGAGTCAGAAAGCAGGATCGCTGCCCACTGCGCCAACCGGCTGTCAAATATACTATAGGTGCGCGAATCTTTCCACATTTTCATTTTCCAATAACCCAGTATTGAAAACCGGTTTTTTGTTCAGAATAGCGAACCGAAAATATTAAGCGCAAGTTAATAATAGCGGTAGATTCGTGAAATATTGGTTTTATTTAATTCCGTTTCGAAAGAGCCACCACGCTACTTCAATGCGGGTATGTGGGCTTAAACGACTATTATCACAAGTTAGTGAAACTAACTGGGATCGACTGCTTAACTTGCTCTCTCGCTCAAGGGGTTGACACTACTAATGTCCTTGCTACAGGCTAGTACTAAGAATTCTTTAGAATCCCAATAGGTATAGTACATGTTTTGGCCCGACCAGGGATTTGTACCTAGAACAACGTTCGTAGTTAAGAATGCTAGTCGCTAGGCCAAATACCACCCACATTAGATTCCTACGATTCAAACATCATACAACGCACTGCATTAGTCAACATCTACATAGCTCGGAAGTAGTATCAATTAGTAACATTTGAAACGCATGGCGCATGCAATTACTTCGGTATGGGAAGTACCACCAGGTACCACCTACGACGATGGCCTGACCTACTGACGGGTTAACAAGCTCCTGAGGTCTCATTAAAACCAGTACTATGGGTTTTTTATTGTAATAAATAGCTGTGGAACGCGTTCGCCTTCTGCTTTTATTATGGTCTTTGACAAATCTCGTTATTTTCCTGGGATAAAAAGCAGCTTGTGTTCATCCTTTTAACCTCTGCCAAAAATAATTATATTAGTTACTTACTTAGGACGTTAAGGAATAACACACGTGACCACAAACGTCCGACACGTTAGTAGTGTGCACATCGAGGTGATTCGAACGGATGCCCGCGACTTCTACTGTATAGTTTTTTATTTCCTTAAGAATATCTCCCGTGGTGCCTACGCCCTTCTCCAGAGAGAAAGCTACCGGAAAATTACAATTTTCTTAAGATCAGTTCAATAGTACCTACCGTATAGTTATAAGGTAAATAGCTATGCAGTGCGTTAGATTGTAGTTTCAAGGAATATGTTCATCCCGTATGCTGCACTTCTTATTTTAACATCTTAATTCATCCCTCTCTTTCCCTTCTTTAACTGGGCTGGTTTCCGCATTAAAAATTTTTCGTCTGTTGTACGTGGATACCTGACTTATTTAGAATTATTAAGCCAAATGCGCATTTTGGTATCTCTAACTGCAACAACATTGTACTTTCATAAAGAATGCCAAAACCTGTTTAATCCCTTTAGATTATTTGGATAAAATTTATTCCTTTCTGTTGTATATATGCTTTAAAAGAAACCCATTTTCTAAATTTCAGGGTTGTAGAACTAATAATAAAAAAATGAAGTAAAACTTTCCTCCCACTACTTATCTTTTATGTATAATTAGTAACCTAATTACAAATTTCCGTGAATCCTCGAAAACATTGGATTTTCATACAAACTTTCAACCCTGAAACTATCTGAATTTCAGGTTTGTAGACCTAAAAATAATCTGCAAAAACTGCCAGCCCCGATTTTACGTCGCTTAAGGAGGGATTTCCCAAAATAATTTATATCGATACTTACTACTTTAAGCCCAATACCAATTTCCATGTATCTAACTTCAAAAACACTTCTTTGCTTCACTTTCATACAAACTTCCACCCCCATTTTTACCCCTTTAGGGGCGTAATTTCTCAAAGCCGTTTCTTAGTTGATATCTACGACATAAAAGAAACCTACCTTTTAAATTTCAAGTTTATATGCTTTATACTTCCCGAGATTTCGTGATTAGTCAGTGGGTTTCTCTTTTATATATTCAGATATCTATACAATCAGAATCTTGAAAACGAATCCCAACAATGATCATGAAACTTAGTAAACAAGGGGTTTAGCGGGCGATAAGTCGATCTACTTAGCTACGTTTCATTTTTAGAAAACATAGTTTTATCTGTTTTATTCAGGTATCAAAAAGAAATATCATTATAATACGAACGTAAATTTTGCCACCATCTACAATAGCTGGGAAATGGGACGGTCCTTCTATATATATAAAAGAGAAAGTGTGTGGGTATGTTCCATATAGGCTCCGAAACGGCTGGACCGATTTCAATGAAACTTTCAATGTAAGTTTATTGTTTAAATAAAATAAAGCAAAATCTAGCCCGGCGAAACGGGCTGGGTACGCTAGTATTTTATAAAGCTCGGACATCCAAGTACGTCCTTGCTATCATTTTGACAGCCAGTTGGCGCAGTGGGTAGCGACCCTGCTTTCTGCGTCCAAGGCCGTGGGTTCGATTCCCACAACTGGAGATGTTTGTGTGATGAACATACATGTTCTTCAGTGTCTGGGTGTTTATCTGTATATTATACGTATTTATGTGTATTATATTCATAAAAATATTCATCAGCTATCTTAGTATACATAACACAAGCTACGCTTACTTTGGGGCTAGATGGCGATGAGTGTATTGTCGTAATTTTTTTATTTATCATTCGCTATGTATACTAATATAATAATATTAGTATTATGTATACTAATATTATAATATAAGTATACATTTCGCATTTATTTTTAAATGCAAAAGTTTGGACGGGTGTTTGTTAGTCAATGACGCCAGAAAAACTGAACGGATCTGGATGAAATTTAGTGCAACGATAAATAATACGGTTCGTATGATATATTTGTCCTTGTTTTGCACAGAGCAAGAAATCGTCATGTTTATTTCCACTGTGTTGGTTCAGGAATCATAGGCGTACATATCAAATATTCCACGCGTACGAATAAACAAAACACATAAATTTAGTGTGATGCAAAAAGCGGAAAGCAATATCCATCGCTCGCCCTCCTACGTGTTTTTATATTTTAGGACTAGAAAAAACTGCACACCGCCTCCAAGCGAGAATCCCTCCTATCTTTGGTGAAGATATTCAGCGAAATTAAAAAAAATGGTAACAATAATAAATAATTGAAACGTACGTATGACAATAATAAATAACGGGATAGTTGTAGTCGTCGGAGCAGACTGAAGCAGGATAAACTCCTACCGCAAGAAGCGTGAAGAAACTTCATTCCAAAAAGGTAGGTTACACGGCAATCCTTTCGAAATGAGAAGGAATGCGGCCGTAGTCCACCACGCTGGCCAAGTGCAGATTGGTGGATGTCACACATCTTTATTTTTTTTTGTTCTACTACAAATTAGCATTTGGCCTATTTTATTATTTATATTAACTATAACCTATTAGGGATATAGCATTGATATTAAACCAATAAGCTTAATCGGTTTCTACGGGATAACGTACCGCAACGCTAAATTGCTTGACGGCACGTCTTTGTCTCTGGTAACTAACCACAGCCGAAGCAACCTACGAAATATTTCCAAATTAACCTTCCCGGGATTTTAACCCGGGACCTCTCACTTCAAATCACAGCGCTCAACACTGGGCCAGGGAGGTGGTAAAAAAAAGGCTTTTGAACAGTTAGGAGAACTCTCAGGCATGCAGGTTTCCTCACGATGTTTTCCTTCACCTTGAAGCAAATGATATTTAAAATTGATTAAAACGCACATTTATTTATTTATTTATTTATTTAAGAGCACTAACAACATGCATATTACACGTTTTTTTAAACATAGGACACACACGAACACATGGACTGATATGCACGTCAATGACAAGTGCACATAGCATTGACAAAGCGTCATATAAACTTAATTTGCAAAAAAAAATAAAAATTTAACTCACCGATAAATGTTCGGTGAGTTTTTTTCTAAAAGCTGTGGGTGAGTCATGGAAGATATCGATGCTAGGTATCTTTTTAGATAAATCGTTGTATTTCGCACAAATACGTATAATAGGCGCTTGTTTTCCGAGATGGGATTTAGTAAATGGTATATGAAAAAAATTTGTGGATTTGCAACTTCTGGTGTACCGGCGCGGGACAGTCAGAGATATATGATTGAGAAGGTTGTTACATTTAATTTTGTTTTGTAATATTTTATGTAAAAAACACAGATCAAGAATATCCCGCCTGTTACGAAGAGATGTCATTTTAAACACTGCCAATCGCTGATTATATGGCTGTCTGTGTGAAAGGCCACTGACATAAAAAGCCAGGTGCCGAGTAAAAGCGCGCTGTATACTTTCAAGGCGCTGCGAGTGCACGCAGTAAGCAGCATTACTTAGACAATTTCGAACTGGGTCCTCCGAATGCAAAGCCAAAGTCCCACTTGGGTGGGCTATCACCGCTTCCGAACCGGGTCATATGCTACGAAGTTATAAAGTAACCTCACCAAATTGACGATTGATATTCGTACACGAGCGTCGATTACCCTTTGAGTCGGACCTATTTTATGGCGCCAGTGTCATAGTGGCACTTGGCCTTGGACCTCGTTAATTGATGAGACACCGTAATAACGGACTACCTGTAATTGGTAAACGAGTGCATCGGAATAGAGACGCATCTCGTAGACATTGTTACATACGGTTACGTCATTATAAGCCAAAGCACTCTAATTCTTTGGCTCATGATCCACAGAAACCATAACCAAAATACAAATTCAAACTTGAAAGCATTTTAGTAGGCCTCAATATAAGCAGTTTTAAAACGTCAAGTGTATCTGTGAGTAGTAATTCTACACCAGTTCGGAGGATAGATTCTACCAATTAGTACCAAGAAGAAACCGTCAAGAAACTCTGCTGTTCTAACATCATTTTGCAATTTAACAATAGGTATATAATCAACCTAGTCATTAAGAAATTCATCGATTGTATAGTAACATCGATGTATTAAATGTGTATTGATATATTGTATATAAATGTGTATTTGCAAAGGTGAATCTTTTACCTTTGTTATCAAGTTAAAAAAGCATATACCTTAGTATACCTATCTGAGTCAATCTGTTTTTTTTTTAAATGTAAAAATGTTTTATTTGTCATAAAAGAAAAACAAAACAGAATCAAAAGTACTTTAACATTACAAATAAATTTATACCAATTTTGTTCTATTTTGCACAGATAATAATATTCCCTATCCCTTCTAATATTATAAATGACAATGTAAGTTTGTTTGTTACGCTTTCACGCAAAAACTACTTAACCGATCCTCATAAAAATTACAAATTTTTATACACATATTCTTAGAAGTGTTAGAAGTAATACAGGATACTTTTTTCCCGACATGAAGCTCGGTTCCTTTGGGAGAGGGGATGAAAGTATTTGACGATTTTACACCATAACTCCGACAAATTATAACCGATTTAAATAATTATTTTTGTACTAGAGAGGTTATAATATGTGTATAATTTTGCCCAAACTGTGGTTGAAGATCGAGGACAATGTCGCAGGCAATAGCTAGTAAATAATAAATATACTACGACAATTCACACATCGCCATCTAGCCTCAAAGTAAGCGTAGCTTGTGTTATGGGTACTAAGATAGCTGTTGAATATTGTTATGAAAATAATGCACATTAATACTTATAATATACAGATAATGGGTGTTTATCTGTATACACTGAAAAACAATCATGTTCATCACACAAACATTTTCCAGTTGTGGGAATCGAACCCACGGCCTATGACTCAGTAAGCAGGGTCGCTGCCCACTGCGCCAGTCGGCCGTCAAATACTCCATAAATAGTGTAGCTGTTTTCCGAACCACCCTTTGAAAACATTAGGTATAGATATTGGATTGAAACATGCGTTACTTTGCGGAATTCCATGATATATCATGAAAATTAAGTTCAACTTGCTAAACTCCGCGAAAAGTAGTAGAATCTGTATAGTATAATTCACAATTTTTATAAATCTTCATACTTCAACCAAACTTATCCTCGGTAATGAAACCTTTCATGTACGTTTCGCTCTGACACCGGAGCATCCCCAGGTGATGCCGACTTTACAATGAATAATTTTTAACCTACCTAAAAATTATTCGTTGTAGAGTCGCCATCTCCGAAGCTAAAACCCGACTCAAAGTCGAACCCAAGGACAAGTAATCAACACTCGAGTACTTACCATTGGACCATCGGAGGCCTTTGCGCGGTCATATGCACGTCACATAAATAATCAACCCTCAAATACAATAGAAGATTAAAACGCATAATGCGTCCTTGTACCGGTATTAGTCTATAAAATACATACATTCCGATCTATATAGAGGAGTCCACGTGTTTATATATGTATATATATATATCATATAAAAACGTGTACGGCTTGACAACCTTGACCACTTCTGATAGTCTGCGTGAAGTGTAGAAATAATCTTTCACTTTTAACTCGCTTACGGACTATTGTAATAATAATTCCCGCGTCAAGCTTTGTTACGATTTACGAATGTAAATGACTAGCTGATGCCGGCGACTACGCTTACTTTAGATTAGGTTTCCGCGGATATGTTAAGATTCATTATCATCATTTCGACTAATTGACGTCCACTTCTGGACATAGGTCTTTTGTAGTGAGTTCCAAAATTCACGGTTCCGGGCCGCTTGTTTCCAGCGGTTCCAAGCGACCTGCCTGATGTCGTATGTCCACCTAGTTGGGTACTAATTCAAATTTTCAAATTCAAAATTTCTTTATTCATGTTGGCCTATCACAGGCACTAATGAAGCGTTGATACATATATATGTTTAAATAATTGTAAGGGGATGGTGATAACTTCGTTCGCCAACTTAAACCTAAAGCTACGAGGGTCCCAAACGCGCCCTTGTCTAAGAAGAACCCACAACATACTTAGCCGTGTTTTTTATTTTGTTTTCACCATCTCAAAGTAAATTTATATTAAGCTATGGATTTAGATCAATAGCTACGCTATGTTACCGGTTCCGGGGTCACGTTACGATTACCGAACTAAAAACTCCGTCTTCTTTTATTTATAGTTCTAATTGACCTAGCATATCCAACCTATGGTGAGCGGAAAAACATCGCCTATACACGAGGCAACTCTTCGCAGGGGATACAAGAACACGTCCTGCAAGGAGCCTTAAGTCGTAGGTGTTAATTCACATGTGCCTGTAACTACATTGGCAACCTAGCCCTTTAGACCAGAACCTGTGCAACAATGTTGCTTAGAAGCAGAAATAAGCATGACGGTAAGTACTTCCCCGGACGTGCTCTGTCACAAAAAGCAAGTCTTGTTTAGTTGTAAAAGACTACTACTAAATCCCGGTTGCAGAAATCACTATGCCAAATTTCGTCACACATAAGTGAACTAAAGCAATTTTTTTTAATTCGTCATTTTGTGATGACGGCCATCTTGGATTTGATATTTATAACTTTAAAATATAAAGTAAGTGACTTAGGTCTTTTTATGGGAATAAATGTCTTTAAACCTAAAATATTCTACTAGCAATTTATTTTATATGGTATTGAGGGAGTTCTGAAAAATATGTAATCCGGCATATTTTTTTTATTACATCCATCCATATACATATAAGGATGTATATATATAAATATGTATATGTATATTTATAAATCCAGCAAACGAAAGAACACAATATCACATTTATATTATTAGTAATAAGGTAGATTTATTTACATCACGTTTTATACAAACGGCTATCAGGGTAACGCTCAAATAATTCGGAACACGCCAGGGGTCGATACATTGACCCTGGGCTGCAAAATACAAATTAGTTTGTGTGGGCGTTTTAATATATCCAATAGATGACACACAAAAAGGTCAAGAATACAATATTTTTGTCTATTGTCACTAAATATGATGCTAGAACGACATTTTGTCTTCGACTATTTTCTCAGAATACCAACACTATCGCCTTTATAAAGGTAGAGTATGAAAATTATCCTATAACATTACGTCCTTCTTAGGTTAAGCGCGTCTAATTTATGCGAAGATATTGATTCAGGTGTGTCTGTAGCACAAATATTTACAAGCGTTTTAGATACTTCCCATACATCGTTATAGATTAAACATTTGTGTCAACTTGTTTAGCTTTACAATAGTGCACTGGTCGTTACGAACTAAAATCCTTCCATATAATATATAGTATAAAACCCCGACTTTCAATATAGTGTATAGTATTTAAGTAGTCAAGCCCTTTCATTTGATACGCATATTGAGGTGAAAAACTATGTAATCCGCCATTTTGTAGCGGTGACCATCTTGGACCGATTTGTATCAAGCATAGCTGAATATGCATAAATTTTTATGAACACTCGACTAAATTCCCTTTCAAACAAAGAAACAAATTCAAAATGGGTTCATTTCGTCGGGAAATAAGATGCCACAGACGCGCACACACATACAAGCACGCACGCATGCACGCTCGCACGAACGCATTTTGTTACATAAAAAATTAAATGAGCATAATAATATGATACATAGGTATTAAATGATCTTTTTTTCCAGTTAATAAATAAATTCGTTCAAAACGCTAAAAGTATCTTATAGTTTGTGAATACAATTTTTTTTCATATAGTATTCAAAGTCAAAGTCAAAAATACCTTTATTCAAGTAGGCCCACAGGTGGCGCTTTTGATGCATGAGAAGTACACGGTAGTGAGATGATGGCGATAACCATATTCGTATACTTGAAACTAAAGCTAAGAGGGTTCCAAACGCGTCCTGGTCTAAGAAGCCATCATCACATGTTATCGCCATCTCACATTGTCATTTAAAATGATTAGAAGAGCAACAATTCACATCCAAACTTTTTTATCGATTACGTATCGATAATATAATAAGTTCGCAGGGTATGCAAAGAACAAGTGCCGCCCTGTGTACATCAAACTGAGGCGTGGCTTTTAACCCTTCGGACAGAAATAAGCATGGAGGTAGAAAGTACTTCCCAAGTTTCCCTCGCTCTGTCACAAAAATGTATCTGCTACAAAATTTCATCAAACAATCAAAAAGAGTCAAACCTTCCTGGAAAGCGACGCGTTGTGTAGCTCGTCCAACGTTGGTCGGGGCGCTGCGTGTAGAGACAGGACATTCCTGTAGTTGTCCAGTCGGGGTAAGGCTTCGCGGGTGAAATGCCTGCAAACAAATTAGTTACTTCAAGGGCTGTAAA
This sequence comes from Pararge aegeria, assembly GCF_905163445.1. NCBI lineage: Eukaryota > Metazoa > Arthropoda > Insecta > Lepidoptera > Nymphalidae > Pararge > Pararge aegeria. The sequence continues at coordinate 15,485,742 of NC_053199.1, read as the reverse complement.
CACAAGGTACCTATAAAATAACAAAATAAATTCGAAATTTCAAAGACCCCCGACAATCTATCGCTTTTTGCCTATCAATTTGAGGTGTAGGTGAAGCCTGTAATTACACCGGCAAAGTACGTCTAGGTAACCTAAAATTAGATACAAATATATTTATATACAAAGGAAATCATTATAAATCAGCGCCTTTAAAAATGAATAGCAATGTTATAATTTTCACACTTGCGGCGATGCTCGGAGAATTTTCTCCTTTCCCCGGGGAGACAGATGTCTCTTGCCTATGCTAGCTGTGCAGTGTGTTATTAGCTTATTAGGGCCCGAACATTTAAGCCCGACAAAACGCTTTCGAACAGAATCATCATCATCATAATATAAACCCGTACCGGCCCACTACAAGACACGGGTCTCCTCCCACAATGAGAAGGGGTTAAGACCTTAGTCCACCACGCTGGCCCAGTGCGGATTGGTAGACTCCACACAAAAAACAAGACCTTTGAGAACTTTATATAGATAAATAAATATACTACTACAATACGTGTGTATTGTAGTAGTATATCGCCAGCTAGCCCCAAAGTAAGCGTGGGTACTAAGACTGATGGAGTCCACTCCATACTCTTTTGAGAAAATTATGGAGAACTCTCAGGCATGCAGGTTTCCTCACGATGTTTTCCTTCATCGTTGAAGCAAGTGATATTTTAATTGCTTAAAACGCACTTAACTTTGAGATGTGTGCTGGGATTCGAACTCGACCCCTCGAAAGTGAAATCAAAGTCCTACCCACTGGGCTTGAACCTCTACATAGTTGGTCATAACTCTCTATCCCCTATTTCTATTCCACTTTAGGCTTAATTAGGAAGCCTGAACCCATTAGTGGGCTTTTAATATGCTCAGGATGATGATATGATGATAATACATCGTAATTATATTATTGGTAGGACGGGGGGGAAGGAGACGGCGGGAATATGCCGCACGTCTGCTTGCCCTGGGAGGCGGCGGGTAGTTATTGGTCTCCCTGCTGTCTGAGGGGGGGTCAAGCTGTCCTGATCACCTCCTCCTTAGCTTAGTAGCCCTGGCAATCAGTTGGGGTTGTTGGTAGACGTCTGGAAAGTGTACAACGGGTTCCCCGGACGTCCAATAAATCCAACGAGAGGGACATGCCGTGGTGGTTTTTAGTTCGGGTAAACGAGTCCCACATAACCTCTGTCCTGCCCAAAAGGACAAAGGTAGCCATAAAGCTTTTCCACCACGACAAAAAAAAAAACAAAAAAATGGTACAAGTAGCGTGTACAGGGTTTTTGACCAGGGTATGCATAAAGCAGGTACATGACATAAAATGGAAGTTTTCACCTCCAATATGACTTATACAAAATAATTTGGGTATGCAGTGCTTTTGAGCATGTATGAAGTGCACGCCACTGGTGGGTACTTTATTTTCCGTTTGTGCAATACCTAATTTGAATTTTTTACATGTATTTATGTCACTGGCAGTTTAGGGCACTTTCGTAATGCGCGAACACTTGTGTAGGTAGTTGGTACCTCTACCTAATGGTGAAAGTATAGTTAATCTACAGTAAGTACACAATAATAATAATCTCGAGTACAACTTGCGCAAACAAAACTCTTTCACTAGAACTTTGTTAATTCTAGGTAAGTTAGGCAGGCACTCTGGTGGAGTGTTTTATTTAAGTACTAAGATAACAAATAAATTATATAGAAGTTTGTGTCTGTAACTTCTAAATATTTGCCTAATTTTGAAAGCGAGCCAAAACTTTTAAATAAAAATGTTTCATCTCACTGAGGTTTTTTATTCCGTTAGGCAGGAAGTTGCTTTGGACAGAATCAGTCATTACTTCGCGTAATTCCATGATATCTCATGAAAATTAAGCTTAATTTGCTATACTCCGCGAAAAGCAGGAGAATCTGTATGGTGTCATTTATAATTTCTTCAATCCTTATACGTCCATGTAAGGACTTCCACACTCCATGGTTCTGTGCTATTTGTGTCCAGCGACTCGAACCACACACGTGACCAACGTGTTTACGGCGGCCATCATTCCGCCAATAAGCCACAAATATCCTTAAATCTGGATTCCAGAGAAAAGACTAGTTCTCGCGCGAACGAGCTATTCTCCATGACTAACGCACATGTTCAATTACCTCTTCTACAAGTTGGCCACAACCATTCGCAGGTAAATTGACCAACATGAAAAAGTTGACTATTTTTATTCCACTATAAAATAGCCATACTTAGATTGTAATCTCACCTAGTGGTTAGTGAAATGGTAGTCGGCTTACTTGTTATAGTCTAAGATCCGATATAAGAAATTTTATAACCTGATCTGTTATTCATAAGTTCTTTTTTTTATATATTTATTTAAGGGACAATAAACAGGTTACAATAACTCCTATAAAACTAAACAAAAAATAAAAAAAAACATACTAATGTAATATTGTAGACCCACTCAGAGACTGTCACCACTTGCGAATAAAAAACTAGATTGTCATTTAGAATGAGAAAAAACGATTAAGAAGAGAGACAGAGAGAGTACAAGCTTTTAAAAACATACATTATAGAATAAATTACGAAAAAAACAAATACTTAAATTACATATATAATAATAGTAAAAATTCTGACAATATATACTTAAGAACTAAGTTATAAGAAATAATTGAGAGACAATTCTAAGTCTCTTGAATTTGAATTTGAATTTGAATTTGAAATCTACTTCCCTCATTAGTTATTTTAAAAAAATCGTACTTTAATTGAGTAAACATACCCTAAAGGGTTGAAAAACTACAGGTTGCCTTGTCCCCCGTCTGCCCAACTGTGGAGCTGCCAGGTTTAAACAGGTGAGTACCTTAATTGTATTCATGTACTCTCATCAGTTATTTAATCGTATTTTATATCAAATGAAAGTTTATTTTATTCTGAATCATACTGTACTTAAAAAGTGTCTTTTTAAAAAGTTGACCGAAAAATTGCCTAGATTTTAGGTATAAATTTAAACGCTAGCAGCGAGATCGTCAATAATGCCTGACGGATGAGGGTATAAATATCTTACACCGGATCTCGCACTATTAAGGCATACCAGTTATATTAAACCCACAACCCTAATCGGTTTACGCGGATTGGACCGCAGAGTGATCACGTATCTCACGGCAGGCTTGTGACAGGCGTAAATCTCGAGATCCCTGCTTACTTTGGTTTTTTTTGTATGCTTAATGGCTTATCGACACGTCTTTATCGTTAGGGTCTTAAATAAATAATCAATATAGTACCTGAAGCTTTTGCCGTATTTAGTGTCTGTGGCCGTGAGAGGGTCGTCGCTTTCCATACCGGAGCCGTCGGAGTCACTCCCCTCATCTTGCTTGTCTTCCATCTGAGGGTAAAAGAAAAGTTATGAGATTTAACAAGTAAGTTAGGTACCTATTTATTTGATGGATACCCTCCGCAAAGCGAAAATCTAATCCAACATCTTCAGATCAAAGATCGAAGAAAGTATAAAGTTTGTACAGCCATGCTAATGAACAAGGTAGAGTAGGTAAATGACAGCACTCAATTTTATCTGTGATCTCTACCATAAGATAAGAGTACACGTCAATTGCGTGCGACCAAATACAGACTTAAAAAAGGGGCATAGCTACATCATATACCTATGTAACAATGGATTACCAATAATCATTCTTTGCATATCCGTTTCATTCTATTATTATGTTGACATTCATTTTATTAATAGTTTGTTTTTAAAGAATATAAGTTTTGAACGCGTGGACAAATCAAAAAAATGTTATCAGACCTTTTTTGTAGAGCGTTTTATTCTCTCTAAAGATTGAAACAGCGATTTATAAGTGAATCAGTCGTTTGAACGGTACAAAAATCAGAAGAAGCAAAAAAAAAAATCCCATGTTATTCTTAAGGGAATTAAAAAAGTGCGATGAGGACAATCTTAATATTAATATTAATGGCGCATCATTTCAAAGAAATTTTTTTACCCAAAAGAAACTGTTGGGGGAAAAAAAAAATTGTTTTTTGGATCGCCCTACTTTACATATATACTTTGGGTTTTCCAAAATGGTCGCAGGATGATTTTCGGAGACAGACAATGGAACTATTCAAAAATTACTGTCTTCTAGATATACATTGTTTACGTAATATCACGCCTGTGCACTCGTCAGTGTTACGCAGATGTATTTCAGTATACCAGGGTACACCCACATTATCTGAAAAAGTTAGTATGCAATAGTTGCGCATTTTTTCGCGACTGGAAGCTAGTTGTAGCACGTAGTATTCAAGCTTGATTTAAAACACCAAAAATATTAACTTTTTAGTAAGTATAACATTTATTTATCCCTTGTCAGCGGATAACATTTTTGTGTCCTAGATTTGCTAGGCCGGCAAAGAAGAGTTTTGCTCCTAAACCCAAACAAACGCATCCAATATCTAACTAAATAATGCCTCAAAACTTCGTCCGGGATGGCACATTTTGCGACCAATAACTTGAAGATTTCACTTGACCCGCGACGTGTCTTAAGATTTGCTTCGTGATTGCCATACCTGGAGCAGAATGTCCTGGCCGTCCAAAAAAGTGACGAAAATCATCAGATACCCCTTTATCTAATGGTTTCCGTCACTTTTGTGAATGTTTAAAAAAAAACATGATAATGAGGTAAATAGTAGGTCACGAATGGCGGCCTTCAAATTAGGACAACATGAGGAAAACACACTGCAGGTGGTGCATACTGTATAGTTATAAAAACATTCATTCGAATAACTGCGTGAATAATAATTCCATCGCAATAGGTTGTGAACTGAATAAGTACCTTTAGTGTTTTGTTCAACTCGCTTGGCGCCACGTCTTAGACGGAAGGGTGGCAAATAGCATTAGAAATGAAATTTTCAACAGATCAGACCAGAGAAAATTGTGCAATTATAAATTCCTAAATTGGGGATCTACTAGCTGGGGATCGTACCTCCCACTTGTAAGGCCACAGCGCTCTTAACTGCGACAGAGTTTTTCACCAATTGATTTACGCAGAGACCCTCATAAAAGACCTGTGGTATCCACTGCGCCAGGGTGGTGACTTCATAAGATCTATTTGATACCACAAGGCACAAGCGAAAGTTCGTAACGCAAAAAAACCATCCACCACCATCTAGCTCATATAACATTTCCCGCGTAATTTGAAACTACGCAGTCGAGATGGTTCGAGAAGTCACTGTTGAATAAAGTCGGACGATATCGCGGAAAAAAGCGTGGTCTTTATTAAGGAAGTTCAACAACGATTGGACATCTTCGGAATTTAGGTATAACGTAATAAAACAATTAGCCCTTAACAGGTTCCTTCCTGTCTACATCGTTTCCCGAGTGACCCATGCGCTCCGCAGTACTGTGCCCGTTCTTGGAGTCAGATTACACTTTAGCTCAAGATCAGACTAGCGACTAGCTCCGCAAAAAGATAACTAAATAAATGTTGTCTGAAGGAGATCGATCAAAACTATAAGACCATCTTTGCACCTCATTTAATCTTTTGTTCCTAGTTTCAATAAATTTTATTTATGTATTTCTCTTTTAATTTAGTGCAATAAAGAGTATCTAAAGCACGCTATGATGGCTCGGCTGAAATCGAGTGGGTGCAAGGACAAAGATAACCTATAGCGCGAAAATCTACAGTACTAGTGGCGATACTGTAATACTATATAAGTCGCTTGACCTGTGCGTTACTGAAGTATAAAATATAAAAATTTCTCAGACTGTGGATAGATTCGGGTTCGCTAAACCGAAATTCGTTGTTTATTTTGAGCGTTACGGAGGCTAGAATCGAAGCTCTTCGAAAGGCCTACAGTTCGAGGAAGTCTAGTCGGAGTTAACAATAACGTAAGGGTTTCTATCGTAAAGATGGTAGGACTAGAACGACCGCACGTCCCTGAGATCGTGAAGAAGTCCTAGTCCAGGTAATATCAGGAATCGAAGGCCTTATCTTCACCTTCCGCGCATGAACATACTACTTGGGATGAAGCATCGTTGGCCTTAGTTGACGTAAACGCGTCAACGTGCTCATATTTAAATTTCCACCTACATAATATGACAGGCTATCCTATTTATAAAACTAATTTTTGTAAAAATATTCGTGAACACAACGTTGACCCAATATATCAGATATTTCGGTGACCGACTTCGGAGATTCGAACTTGGCCTAAATCTGATCTAAGTTTTTCAATAACGCTTTACTATAACTGTTACTTAGACTACGTCCAGCATAGCAGATCAGCAAGTTCTCTAAATCCCTCTCTCTCAGAGAGAAGTCCCAAGCCACGGAACGGGTCATTATTAAACTTAGGATGATGACTACACGACAGGATCTAAAATCGCTTATGTGACCTGAACCCTACTCTTGGATAAAGACAGCAAGGCCTGGATTGCATCGCTGGCTATATTTAGACCGCTAAATATAGCAGCCGCCCACTTTGAAGCAGAACGGATTCATATCAAGCTATTTTCATATTGGCTTAAGTGGCTCAAATACTTTACTCGTTGTCCACATTATTAACTTAACCAGTAAGATAAATTACCCGTATTCTTATCGCAATATAGGTTTATGTAATACATTTTTACTATAAATTGTCACTGACCACGAACATTCTGGAACTCTGCTCTGGTACTCTTGCTTTAAAATCCCTTTTTGAGTTTTAATAACGTCTGCTTTTTGAGGTTTTTGTGTGAGTTGACAGCATTTATAAGCCGCATTTGAGGGGTTCCATTATTTAAAGGTTTCGATTTTTATGGATTTTGGGCCCTCGATTCTTAGAAAGAAATGGCTAAAAATGAACTGCCTTCCAGATTAGCGGGCTTTCGTAATGTCGTAAGATACCATCAGGTGAAATCTTATTCCTAACCTGTTATCGAATAAAAAGAAAAAGATCGAGCTCCACCTGCCACTGGTTCAGAAAGCTGTACCTGTCAGAGCCAATCTATATTTGTATTTTCATACCATAAATGCGAAAGTTTTGATGGATTTTTGTTGCTCAATCGTGCCAGAACGTACTTATCTGGAACAGCTTCAAGGCTAATATTAGCACATAGGCTACATTTTTATTCCAGAAATATGTGCGGTTCCCGTAGATTTGTTCTTGTTTTTTTACTGAGCATTAGATCGACATGTTTATTTGCGTAGTGGCATGAGTAAGTGTCAGAGAATACATAAACATAAAAATTTCATGCGAACGAGATCACGGCGAGCAGTATATTATGTACCTATGCGTTATCTACTATGATAGTTATGGACAGAAAAACAATAGTTACATAAAGGAGTCCATGTATAAAATGAACTTATTCCAATAATTTATAGGTAGGTACTAACTCATATAAACTGTGACATTCATGAAGTAATCTTATTAATAGCGTAATAATTTAATTGTAGATATACCAATGTCGTGGAACATAAACACGCTTATGTAATACGAAGAACAGGATACTAACCTTGTGTCAGAGATTCTGCGAACACTGCCATAACTAAGCAATCGAAATTTTATAACTCTGGGATTTTTTAGGGTACTGCACCCAACGGGTACAATTGGAGTCTTAGTAAAAGGCGGAACCCTTTTACTAAGATTCCGATGTCAGTCCGCCTATCTGTCTGTCCGTCTGTCACCATACTGTATATGTTGTACATGTTGAAATTTTCATGTGAATTTCTGTGGCCGTTAGAACAACAAGTACTAAATATAAAACGTGTGTATACTTATGTACACGCGTTAAAAGTTATACTTACTAAGAATCTTTTCAATAATTTTATCTTTCGCCTTATTCTACGATTGAAGAGTAAACGACACTAACAGTAGAAAAAAGGTTTTTAATACAGAGTTTTTTTTTATTAAAAAAGAAAGTTTCACTTAACATTAAAATTTGAGACCTTTGTACAATTGAATCAGTTAAACAACCGGCATGAGCCTGAAGAATTTGACAATTGAAAGTGTACACTATCAAACCTTTTTTTGAAATCTAAAATGTTGACTAAAGCTAACTTCAGGCTGTGGGTTTTTTGTGACGGTTTGCGCGCGCATCGTACAAATTTACTCTCATAATTTTTCCTATCACGCCAAAAGAAGTATAACTTCAAAAACAGAATAAAATAAATATTTAAGGCAGCTCTGATACAATAGACGTGATCTCCTTGCCGTTTTTATCGATGGTACGGAAACCTTCGTACGCAAATTCGACACGCACTTGGCCGGTTTTTTATTAATGCTTGTTTTGTTTAGGATAATCAATTCGATTCGACTGATGGAAAATGAAGCATGAGGGTTTTTAAAATTCAAATATGGAAAGCAGGCGCAGTAAACAGTATGCGATGGAGGTATTAACTTGAACAATGCTTTCGTAAATACTGTTACGATATTTCCACGGAACACGTCGACACGAATACGTGCCGTGTGGTGACGGCAGATCAGAATACATTTGTCACCACCCCTTCTCTTCCCGAGGGTGTCGTACTAGGCGACTAAGAGATTATAACGGACACCGGGCAGCTGTTTTTGCGCTACTACTACCATATCCTGCGATCACAAGCCCTTCTGCCTAGCGTGGTGATTATTGGCAAACCTATCCGTTTGGCCTCTCTAGTCTAGCTGTTATAGGCTAGACACAATATTGCACCGAATTAAGAACTTACAGAAACCGTGTACATGACTAATATTGAAGCATCAAAAACCACTCCACTTTAGATTGGTGCAAACGGTTAGTCACTTCATACGATTTCAAAGTTGCCAGTAATTAGTTTACCCATATTGTTCTAGGAACTATTTGAGTGATCGGTATAGAAATTACATGTCCTTTTCCATAGCATAGGTGACATGCATTTCAAAACCGTCTACCCGCGGTTTAGCTCGAAACTTCTTAAGAAAACGGTAAAAAAATAGCCTGTGTTCTTTTTCATACCAAAGAGTACATGCATGCCAAATTTCATCCACATCGGTTCAGCCGTTTTTGTGTGATTGAGTAACAAACATCCACCCTTTCACATTTATAATATTAAGTAGCGAAAATTGTAAAAAAAAATGGTACATTGCCACATCACATACTGTAACCGAATCCGATTGTGTCACGCTCTAAAACCGTGCGTGGGAAAACATTACGTTTTAACCCGGGAAAACAAAGGTATTTTACAAAACCGTTTTTGAAAATACCACAAATTTTCTTGGTATTTTTAAAAACCGAAATAACCCTAGGCTAAGCCGCGTGTTCTTCTAGTACAATATATGTATATATATATATATACTACGACATTACACACATCACCATGTAGCCCCAAAGTAAGCGTAGCTTGTGTTATGGGTACTAAGATAGCTGTTGAATATTTTTATGAATATAATATAATACATATAAACACTTACAATATACAGATAAACACCCAGACAATGAAAAACAATCATGTTTATCACACAAACATTTTCCAGTTGTGGGAATCGAATCCACGGCCTAGGACTCAGAAAGCAGGGTCGCTGCCCACTGCGCCAGTCGGCCGTCAAAATATATGTGTGACGCAACGATATTTAGTTTTGCGACGTGACTATTGCAGCTGAAGTATCGTAGTTTTAATTATAATATTCCATTATGACTCATTCTTTATCTACAATCAGCATTACAAATTAAATTACATATTGTATTGTATACAAATCAAATTTACCTTACATATTTGCAATGTTTTAAGTACGCTAATATATATTAATTAGTTGGCGGTTATTTTAAAGAATATTTATTATTCAAGAAAAAATTTTGCTACATTTTTAAGTTTTACGTTACCTAATTTTGCTCTAATGCTTTCATCATCATTGCCGTCATAATATCAACCTAATGATTAACTGTCGACTACAGTGCACTGGTCTCCTCCCACAATGGGAAACGTAGTCCACCACGCTGACCCAGTCCGGATTAGTGGACTTTACACGCTTTTGAGAACTTTCATGCATGCAGGTTTCCTCACGATGTTTTCCTTCAAGGTTGAAACTTCAAAAACAGAAGTAGGTAAATTGCACTGTGATCTAATAACAGGTTGGTCACCGGTTTCTATTTTAATTACGATGTAAATGATATTATTGCATGAAAGTTTTTGATGGAGAATTGTATGTAAGTAAAATTCAAACGTACGCGTACGGAGTCGTAGGCAACCGCAGGTAGCAAATAAAAAAAAAAATTTAACTTCGCTGGTCATGAATATTAATAATTGTCTGCGGTTATCTCTCGGAACGTCTCAGGAGCCGGTGGCGCGTATGTAGAACCGGTTGAATCCGCATCTTATCACCGACACTTGTCCCCCACGACTGGGTGTAAAGGTATTATTCCACGTGGAAGCTATCTATGTAAAAAATCTTTTAAGTAACATTTAAATAAAAGTCGCTTAATTATTATTTTTTTGCGATAACGAAACAGCTTTTCACTAGTGTTGCCCAAATGCAAGAACAAGACGAGACTTAGCCAGTCTTGGTCTTGGTCTTGCGCCAATACACCTGGTCTTGGTCTTGGTCTTGGTCTTGCGCTCCCAGTCTTGGTCTTGGTCTTGGTCTTGCAGCAAGAGTCTTGCAAGTCTTGCAATTACCTATTAGTCTATTACTATTTATTAAAGTTTACTTTAAATCTTAGAAAAACGTATTAGAATTGGAACATTGTGAGCTTGAATTAACATAGCCATAGTAAAGATCAAGCAGATTAATAAATAACTGAAGATTTGATAAGAAATTCGAAAAATCAACTGACCTATATGTCGTTTTCCATGGAAGTAACTGTTTCTTAATAAACATTTATGATTTATAAGCTTACATTTGCTAAAACATGTAAAAAAACAAATTAATTACAATAACTTGACTGTATTTTAAAGAACAATACTTATCTGTCTAGAAAGAGATTGAACCCTCAACTTATAAGAAATTTAATAAAAGAGTTTTACGATTTATCATTTATTTGAATAAAAAATAAAATACAACACAAATCAACAGCTTTATCATTAGGTTATGATACTTTATATCAATTCTTTTGACCAAGAATTAATACAAAGTAACCATCTGGCTGACTCATCACTTAACCTATTTCTATGTTTTCTAATTACTAATGATGCTTTAGAAAATAACCTCTCAGCAGGTACTGAAGTTGCAGGTATTGAGAGAAAATCACGGGCCATTTTCGATAAAATCGGATACTCTGTCTCATGCGTCCTCCACCAATCTAAAATCACCAATCTGAAACTTATTTATTCTTTGGAACACCTGTAGGTACTCTTAAAATTCGAAATTATTTTGCATGAATAGTGTCAAATGTTATGATTTCGGCGCGGCGGCAACGATTGTTTTAGATTTCAAAAGAAGCCGCCGGCGCGTGTATCATAACCATGTACTTCCGAAAAGCGGCAAATTTCTTTGAGAAGTAAGTACAAAACCTTTGATGCCGCATTATCAAAGTGCCGATGGTTTAAACATAACTATGCATGCACTCAGTTTGATTTTAATAGATATTTTTTTATTCGCTATGTTTATGGTATTAGTCGTAATGCGCATAGGTCCAGTTTTTCATATTCTTTGATATAGTTTTTTGCGTCTCATAGAATTCCTAAGCGTACCTACCTACCTATACACCGAACTGTTACACCTAACTACTCCGTGAAATAGCGCTAAGTCCTAGCTGCAAGACGCAAGAGTCTTGCAGGCTATGTCTTGTTCTTGCTCAAGTCTTGCACGGTCAGTCTTGGTCTTGGTCTTGCTAAAAATACGCGGTCTTGTTCTTGGTCTTGGTCTTGCAAAAACGCAAGAACAAGACCAAGACTGCAAGACCAAGACTGAATTTGGGCAACACTACTTTTCACTGAATGCATAATTAAGTACCGGTATACGGTGAAACAAAAAAGAATATTAACATTTCAAGTGACGGCCGATTGGCGCAGTGGGCAGCAACCCTGCTTTCTGAGTATAAGGCTTCGATTCCCACAACTGAAAAATAATTTGTGTGATGAACATGAATGTTTTTCAGTGTCTGGGTACTTTTTATATATAGTATAAGTGTTTATGTATTATATTCATAAAAATATTCTTCAACTATCTTAGTACCCATAACACAAGCTACGCTTACTTTTGCTATTTTTACGTAGCATATTTATTCAATTTAATATATTTATTTAAATTAATATATTTATTTATTTGAGTTTTATTATCTTACGTACTTAAGTGGCGTACAATTTGTACGCCAACGAAGTCGCGGGCAATCTAGTATCTTTAGTTCAGCCGCTCAAAAGACATAAAATATATATTGAACATAAATAAACACAATATTATTTAATCAAGGAAAACATTAATGAATAATTATTAAGTATTATGTAATTATTCGTAAGTAGGTATTTAAATTATAATAAACCCCGCCATTCTGTTTTCTTTACGTTTTGACGTGATGGAATAATACACATCTATAATGGCTGGATGGAGTACCTATAGAATTTTAGATGATTCATCTAACTCTTCCAAAACTCTTCAAAATGCACTTTCCTTGTTGTTAAAAGCTCGGCCCACCGAAATGATTTCCTGGATATGGCCTTGCTAGGTAGGTACCTGGTAGGTACTTACTCAATAAGGGAACATACCCATACAACGTGACCCGTTATGAGAGCGGAAGGTGGGTCTTCAAAATACAACGCTTGTTCAGCGGGGAGAGTGCTTAGGTTTTCGACACGTAGTGAATTTAGTATACGGAAATCTCGCGCCTTTTCCAGCTATATTCCAATACTGATGTCCGCGTTTTTTATAAATCCCGTGGGTACCCCGTTTGTTTCCCTGGGATAAACAGTTACTACGTTACTCAGCGCCATTTCAACTAACTCTATGTCAAAAATCAAATGAATTGGTAGCAGTGGCGTGCATAGAGGGTATGCACAGGGTATGCAGATGATATAAAATGAAGAAAATCTATAGTACGAGTTATAAATACTTAAGCGTGGGTTTTTTTTAACTCTTACAATGCCTATCCTTAAGTTTTTTATAACTCGTACTGGAGATTTTCTTCAATTTATATCATCTGCATACCCTGTGCATACCCTCTATGCACGCCACTGATTGGTAGGTACTTAGTTAAGTCGTGGGGAAAGGGGAAACAAACCAACACATATTCGCACATTTCGCATTGATAGTATTAGTAAGGATAGGATCAGCCAATTTGTTCTGTTTTATATTTTCCGTCTTAAAGAATGGTCAATCATATTTTTAAATTGGAATTACGTGGAAACTACAGGAGAGGGAAGTTTTGGCATTAACTATGGGGGGGGGGGGCGTTCCCTTAGACGATCGCAAGGAACCCGGTCTGCCACTAAGGCTTATCTTAAAGAATATTTTTCAACCACATTTATGAATTACTACGTGAAAAGTGGAAGGGAGTGGTATTGGCACATACAAATGGTGGACACTTATATAAATAGGTCACGTAATATGGGTACGTTCCCTAAGACGCTCGCAAGGAGTCAGGTCGATCGCTAAGGCTATGGGAAGTGAGGTGGGGCGTATTATCCAATTGTCGGCTATTATGATTTATCGGTATAGGCGCCTCTGACCTAGACCGCTGAAAGCAGGTCTTGGCTAATCCGACGGATAGACTTAGGGCGTGCGCGCACGACTACGGGGGAATAGTTATGTGTGTCAGTCCATCTTCATCATGGTAACCAATGGATGTTAACTGATTTACATAGGTCTTTCGTGGGGAGTTCTAAATACCACGGTCTCGTATCTCAGGCTACCTCGTCTCTCAGCATACCTTGGCTCCCCAGCATCACTCCCTGAAGCACTTGGCGACCTGGGCGGCCTGCTAAGCTTCTGGAGTGAGCTCGGCTGGCTAGAGTGACCCAGCGGGGAGCTGTACCAGTGTTATTGGATAGAAGCAGGAGTTACTTTGCGGAAATCCATGATATGAAAATTAAGCTTAATTTGCTATACTCCGCGAAAAGTAGGAGAATATGTATGGTGTCATTTAAAAATTATTCAGTCCTTCAGTATTCAGTTATACTCCCACCAAACAGATCTCAGGCATCGGGTTTCTCAGGCATCGTGCGGAAACCCGATGCCTGAGAGTTCTCCGTAACGTTCTCAAAGGTTTGTGAAGTATACAAATCCGCAATTGGCCAGCGTTGTGGACTACGGCCTAAACCATTCTCGTTCCTAGAAGAGGCCAGTAATGGGTGGATAATGATGACGATGACTTAAGAGAGTTTTTATATAGTTTTAAATATCGGACTATGGCCTTAGTACAAGATTTGATCCATGCTTGCAAACGAAGAGTCGTTTTCGAGTATGGAAATACTTGAACATCGGAGTCAAATGAATCATATTTACATTGTGTTAAAGCTCAAAGTTGTCTAAAATTGTTAAGCTCGGGGTTTTGTCTGAACGTTTGTAATACAAAAATCTTAAGTACAGGATGTTAGACTCTAATGCGAATCACATAAGTCCATTTTACTTTGACTATACATAGTTTAACGCGTAAACGACTTCGCGATAGCGAGCAAATACCTACCTTTTGTACCTACTGAGCCACACCGAAGCATGGTCGGGTTTAAAAAAAAAACACCTAAGTACGGATCATACGTGTGCACGGAGGTTTCCTTACTAACTATATCCTCGCGCCCGGCCCACTTGATGTACATTTTTTTAATTATTATAAGTTAGCCTTTGAATGCAATTTCTGATGATATTCGCGGCATCGTACCGGAACGCTGAACCACTTGGTAGCACGTCTTTGTCCGTAGGGTCGGCTTTAGCCTTAGGCCTTAAGCCTTAGAGAAAGTTCTAAAATTAATAAATTTCCAAATTGTCCCTGCCGACGACCCGGAACCTTCTTATAAGACCACAGCGCTGACCGCTGCACTAGGAGAGTCCGATAAAAACTTTATTTAGATAAAGTACCCACCATTGTGTCATTATCCATTGATATCGCTTATCTAATTCCCATATACAAAGCATACAAAGCTTTTCATTATTTAACATTACACAAACCTCTATGTCATCTGTGTGTTTACACTATCATTAAAACAGTTCATTGTAGCCAAAGCTAATATATATTGTGGGCAGCATACGGCTTATAATGGCATTTCAATGTTTAAGCGTTCAGGTGTATTCAGATTAGAGGCTGATAAACTTTTTGTTCCATATGTATTCGTGTGAGTCAGTTCCTGTTGAAATAACTAAGCCTACAGTAGGTAGGTACCTACCGTTGTATTGTAGAGATTCGTTTTTTTTTCCGAGATAAAACGAATTAGTACCTAATTAGTATTTCATAATTATTACGAAACAAAGAAGCTTTACCACCAGCCCGGCTAGCATCATCGTCATCATCAACATTTCAGCCTGCGGACGTCCACTGCTGACCACAGGCCTTTCCAAAGAAGCGCCACCACACCCGCAGGGTGATTACGTATCTCGTGACAGCAATGCGACAGGCGTAAATCTTGCAATCACTACTGTCAAACGTCACTTTTCTTTATTTATTGTATGGAAAAGTGACGTTTGACAGCAGTGATTGCAAGATTTACGCCTGTCGCATTGCTGTCGCGAGACACGTAATCACCCTGCCGGTCATCAGCCTTCCTCATCCACCCACTCCCCGTCACTATCTAAAGATAGTCGTCGTAGATGTCTTCGATCCAGCTTGAGGGCGTAACAAAATACGCTTGCTTGTTCGTTGCCTCCACTCTAGAACTTTGCTGATCCAACGGCCATCCCACCTAAGATAAGCATGGCCTGCCCATTACTTTTTCAACTTGCTGATAGTTTGGGCTATGTCAGTGACTTTGGTTATCCTGCGGATCTCTTCGTTTCTTATTCCATCCTTCAGCGAAACTCCCAAAATGGCCCATATTTTATTCCTTGGAAAGGAGAAAATGCCATCTTCTCCCACACTTTTTCAACTCTCCGAGCATTGGCGCACGTGTGGAAATAATGTCCAAATAATATTATTTGTATTGTTGTTTTAAGTATGGGGGTAAATTTGTTCTGTTTCATATTTTTTATTTATACTCTTTATTTGTACACCAAATCAAGTTCAGAAAAACAAAAAAAGGAAAAGACATTTCATGTTGCCGGGCTGCAAAGCACGAGTCTCCTCCCACAATAAGAAGAGTTAAGGCCGTATTCTAGCACACTTACCCAGTGCGGATTGGTGGACTCCACACGCCTTTCAGAACGTTATGGAGAACTCTCAAGAAAGCAGATTTCCTCACGACATTTTCTTCCACCATTGAACCAAGTGATATTTTGATTGCTTAAAACGCGCATAACTTAGTTAATAGTTTGAGGTGCATGCGAGCATTCGAACTCTATCCCCACGAAAGTGTGACCAAGTCTTAAACACTTGTCTATCACCGCTTCATGCGCCTGTAATTACACCGGCAACCACGCGCTTCAGATCAGTACACAGCAACGCTGCTACGCGGTAATAAGCACGGCGGTAGTACTTCCTTGGACAAGCTCTGTTACTGAAAGCTCTATCGCTATTCACTAGGGGCCTCTAGGGGTCTCCGGTACGTTGATTCCAGTACAGGAATCGTTTCTCGTCCTACTTTGTCCTAGCGATAGATGAGATAACGGCTAGACATAAATTTTTAGACAGAATATAAGCCATCTTATGCAAAAATTGCAAAATTTTGACGCGTCCGGGGGTGGCTTTTCCGGTATAAGGACCTTTTATGTCCGTGCAAGCTAAATCCGATGAAGGTCGGTGTAATGCTTCTTACACAAAGAAGCTTTTAAAAATCTCTCTGGCACAGTGGCAGGGTATGCACAGGGTATACAGATGATATAAAATAAAGAAATTATCCAGTACGAGTTATAAAATCTAAGGGGTAGGCTTTTTAAACTCGTACAATGCCACTTAAGTTTTTATTAACCCGTACTGGGGATTTTTTTATTTTACATCATCTGCGAGCTTAGTGTATATCTTGTATACACGCCACTGTTTGAGCGGTGTGGCTTTTTATAGGTGGGATACCCGGTAGAGACAATTTGGGAATTTATTAATTTCTGAATTTTGTCTAGTCTGATCCGGTGGCCGTAGGGTAGTAAACCCTACTATAAAAGGCGTATCGCCAGCAGTGGCGTGCATAGAGGGTATGCACAGAGTATGCAGGTGATATAAAATGAAGAAAATTTTCAGTAAGAGTTATAAATAAACCTAAGCATAGGCATTGTAAGAGTTATAAAAGCCTACCCTCAAGTATTTATAAAACATACTGGAGATTTTCTTCATTTTATATAATCCGCATACCCTGTGCATACCCTCTATGCACGCCACTGATCGCCAGGCGATTTTGCGTTCCGGTACAACGCCGCGTTGAAGACGATAAGGGGTATGGATCTAATATAACTGCCATGCGCTAGCCCTTAACCGTTTTAGACTGCATCGTCACTTAAGTACCCGTGAGATTATTATAGCTTGTAGACGAAAAAAAAGCATATCCTAACAAAATCTGCGCACGGTACTAACGAACGTAGGGAAAACACACACAATCAAACGAGCACACTTTCGTCTGTTATTTCGGAGTTTTAGCGACTAAACCATACAGTGCGTTTTCTGACGCTATTTTGTAATACTGTTATTAAGCCATGAGCGTTTACTGTAGAAGTGCGGGCGTTAGTAGCCCGTAGTCAGTGGCGTACGTAGAGGGTATGCAGATGATATACAATTTAGAAAATCTCCATTACGAGTTATAAAAAAACCTATGGATACGCATTGTAAGAGTAATAAAACATTTATACTTAAGTATTTATAACTCGTACTCGATTTTCTTCATTTTATATACCATAAGTACCCTCTATGCACGCCAATGCCCGAAGTCCTGCCCCGTGGCCCAGTGGGGATTGGTGGACACCACACACCTTTGCGAACATTAAGAAGAACTCTCAGGCATGCAGGTTTTCTCACGACGTTTTCCTTCACACTTGAAGAAAGTTTTATTTTAATTGCTAACTTAGAAAAGTTAGAATTGCATACTGGGATTCGAACTTGGCCACCAGAAAGTGAAGTCGAAATCCTATCTACTGGACTATCTCCGCTTCACTAGACCAATGAGGAGGACGAGGAGCATACAAATGTGATCCTAAGGGTACTGATTCAAATTGAACCGCCACCCATGAACATTGCAGTACCAGGGGTGCCACAAATATGTTGCCAACTATTCAGTTATTTGTTAATACACCCTTTAAAATAATTACTCAACACACACTTCTAAAATTGTCTGGCAGGTTGACTGGTAAAGTGAAGTAATCTTCAGGATTCATGAACAAAACCCTACTGAAAATCAGCATTGCAGTATATTCCTAGGCAGATACAGTCATGGTACTGCAACAGAGCTGAAGAGTTGAAACATTTCCCACAACAATGCAACTTACTTTTTAATTATTATTGTTTTATTTTCTCTTTTTTTAATATTCATTTGTATGTTGTTATAAGAATTTATTGTAGTCAACTAATTACTATAATTATTATAATAATTATTAACTTTTAAGGGTCTTTCACATTCAATTTAGGGCTTTACTAAGCTGCTACTTTGCTGAATGTTGGAAGTTATCAGGAAAGTTTTTCAGTCAGGTAAGAACAGGTATTTATAGTGCAGTCCAAGTTTGAGAAGGCAACTAAGGAATAAAGTTGCAATAATGAAACTGAACACTGTTACCCACATTACAAACAAATAGTTATTTGAGTTGTGATGGTTATGCCAAATACAAAAACATTATCAATGATGGTCCAAGAGGCCAGCCATACAAAAAATATCAAAATCACAACCACACCAAATTCACATAGACACAATGACTTTCACATCTTCATGTTGAAAGTCATTGTGTCTATGTGAATTTTGAGTTTACATTTTACTTTTGTCTGCAAAACCTGAAGTTATTTAAAAATGTTGGTAATTTTATATTTATTCCTGGGAATCCATATCAGGCTGAGCTCCAGCAAAGGTGGAATAGTTTTAGCTAGTGATATAAAGAAATCAGCTAAATCTATTCATTATTATAATAAAAATATATACTTAGAGCAATCTCTGGTGCACCTTGGTTCACACGGACTGACGAAATTCACAAATATTTGGAAATACCAACCATCAAAGAGGAAGTGAACAAATACTCCAAGAAACACAAACTCAGACTCGAGCAACATCCCAATATCCTGGCACAGAGACTGCTTACAGACACAAACACTAAACGTCTGAAGAGATGGCATATACTAGACTTGGACAAAAGATAAAGCTTTACTTACCAGACCATAATTAACTCTATAGGGGAGGATATTCACTGGAATACCCCTCAAAATCAAACAGCATGTAAACATACAATCTGATTATGGCTGGAAAAGCCGATGGCAGATAGATATAATGTGAAAAAAAAAAAAAAATAATAATAAACATAGTTCTGTAGGTATAAACAGACAGTAAAACAAATGGTTTTTTTATGTTGTCATCATTCTTCGGCAACATGGGCGGTCTGCTAGGCTTCTGGAACAAGCTGGAGTGGCTGGAGTAGCAAGCTCAGCAGGGAAGAGTTTGAAGTACAACAAGCAGATAGCTTACGGGCGGGCAACGGCCCAGTGAGAAGAAGAAGTTGGCATCATAATATTCTTACCTGAAACCTGGTGGTGGATGGTTGATCCTTAAATCTCGACGGTTTCTCAATATCCCGGAAGCTGCTTTTCGTCACTGGCGATTTGGAGCGGACGAGCCCGCCGTTTGACACGGAATCTGGTAACAGCTTGTCCTTCTCGGCCTCTTTCGCCCTGAAGTGGAGCCCTGACTCCACATCCACGTCGCTTTTTATAACCTCAGAGGGATACTGTATGTTCCCATTCGTCGCCGCCATGGACTTTGCGGAACTAATCTTCCTAAATCGTCCAATAATAACGTCCTCCTCATCATTCACAGATATAGTCACTTTTTCTGCAGCCTTACTGCTGTTCGGTACAGTACTCACCGGGCTTAATTCTATATCTTTCTGCGAAGATCCCATTTTGTAGTCAATTCTTATATTAAAAACTCCGAAATATATTACCGGTTAGTTCAAAAACAGCATTTCACGAGCCAACAATTTTATTGAATGAAGTTGAAAGTTCGTATACAAAACTGTACGTGAAGTATTAAAATAAATAGTATTCTAAATTTTATTTGGCTACGTGCATTTTAAACACGCGAATAAACCCGCTAAACCACGTTTTTCAATTTAAAATCATTTCAGAAAAGCACTTATAGTACAAAGAAGTTTAAAATATATAATAATTTTAAAAACGTGAAATTTCACGCCAAAACACTGACATAAATTTTACACCTTTCACGTAAAGTTCATTAATTTGACTGAATGGAAAACAATGCGCGCAACGCGGCATTCACGATGCACATTGCACGACCACAGAAGTCGGAAAACAATTTTACCAAGGATGTCAAAAATAATCGATTTAAATATTTAATCGACTATTTTGCAAAAATAATCGTTTATTATCAAGAAATTTATATTCAATTATTATTATTAAGAATCTTTTTTTATACACTTTACGGAATAAATTATGGCAATTAACTTAATCATTTATTTTTAGACCCGAGCCCTACAATTGTCCGGCAATGGGTTGATAATATGATGATGATGATTATCTTAAAAAAAATAGTAGTCTTCATGGAACTTTAACTGAGTTCACGAGTTCAGTTATAATAAACAAGCTTCACGATAGTAACAAATTAAATCAATGTTTCCATATCAATTTCGATTCACGGTAAGTTCTTATATTGGTGTTTATTTATTTGATATGTGTTATTCATTTACATTCGTGGATTCTAGTAGGTATGAAGATGTTTATAACGGGAAATACTCTATGCTCTTCTTATTTAAATCCTGTTTAAATGAATCCCCTACGAACACTAACCTACTGAGTTTTAAAATATCGATATCTATCCAAAACTATTGCAATTAAGATATCGAATTGCTTTTCAACGGAGAATGATGATGATGAATTTTTGTACCTATACATTCCATACAATGAATTGGGTTGTATATTGTCTTTCAAATCCTACTATAGTCGTAAAAATATAATAGGCCCGTTTTGACATTTGTGCAAGACCATAGAATGTAACTTGGAATGAAACTGAAAGAAACAATAAAATAAAAATCAATTACATACAGTGTTTTAAAAAATACGTAAATTTTTTTGCGACGTTAAATAATATGAAAGAATATATCGCGAGTATTCTTTTTGCGCTTAATTTATCGTAGCATGCAATTTATAATTGTTGCGAAACGTTCCGAAAACAGTTACGTTCTTAGTCTTTTTTTTTTTTATACTAGAGCTGTAACCATTTTTTTACTGAATATCGAAATTAAATATTGTGTAGTAATCTTTACTGCAAAGAATGAGCTTGGTTCTCAAAATGGGTTCTAAATAATGAGTCTGGGTTGATGTATCTGACCAAACGGCACATGACTGAAGCGTCCCCGCGCGCACTGCGCAGTTTTTCGTTCCTCATCTTGTAAAGTTGACTGTGCGCTCGTTTAAGTTTGATATATATTGTTTACTATTACGTTAACTATGGCTCTTCTATTTTGGACATTAATTTAAACATAGTGATTTGACTCGATTTTTGTGTTTGTTGTTATATAGTACTAACTCTGTTTCAAAATGTTGAAAAGTGGACGTATAATCAACAGCCAGTCACGCGTATTGGTTGTGAAGTTAAAGGAATACTTTGAACGAACGAACACTTTACAATACATAATAATATCAATCAAGTACTGATAAAAACTTGAATTGATTTATCGTGAGTATCGAGTCCCGAGTCTTATGGTCCATAACTAGTTACGTCGCGATGACAAATGTCAAAACGGGCCTATTACATTTTTACGACTATATCAAGATTATTTTCTAAGAATCGGAACTAATGATATTATGTCCAGGAATAGATGCAAGTAAATTAAGTCAATTATTCATTTTATTTCCTTTCCCGTGCCACTAAACAAGTTTTTAAGTTAGAGCCTGTACAGCGTACTATCGTATAATAGAATGATTACTGGTCTGTACTCTGTGTTTACTTCCGCTCTATAGTCTATGATAGGGAATTTGGAGTAAATCTTTTCTATTAAATCTGTGTTTACGATTTTATTTTGCTTGTCGCGGGCTGGTGGCGGCTGAGATTTTGCTTGTTCTCATCTCGAAATAATAAATATTTTTGCTGTTTATACTATTTTTTAAAATCTCGTGATGGGGTTCGATGAAGGGCGAATGGTTTTAGACAGCCCTAACGGAACGTACTATTCCGGTCAAACAGTTCAGGGGAAACTGATATTTCAACAAGACAAAGTTAAAAGTTTTCGTGGTAAGCATAATATAATTAAATTCTTCCGATCGTTTTCCACCAAAACGCCGCAAGTTTGTAGTATGTGATTTATGATATCCAAGCGTAATTATATATAATTTGTTCACTGGATTATTTTGAAGCCCAATTTTAACCAGTATAATGTATCTTATCTATATAGCTGTAAAGTCTAAAATACCATGTATTTTTGTTTCCAATATTAAAATTTAAGTTTTCTATCCCAAGATATAAGAACCATTCTCGTATAGCTGTGTCTAAATTGGCCGCTATAATAAAAATGGAAACTCCCTGTTTAATAAGCAATCTTCTTGTGTAGAGTTAATATGCCGATATAATTATTGCTGTAGTATTTGTGCTATTTTTTTATTTTTAAACTTCATTATAATTTACATTTACAGTTTTACATTACAGTCAACATACACAGATTGTGACCTTCCAGCATTGATGAACGATTAAAAAAGTTTAATTAATAAGTTCCCCAGTATACTTTGTAGTATATCTTTCATACACACTTCACTACTAGTGATGAGATGATTATGAATAAAAAAAATAAGTTTAGTAGATAAAAATCAACTTAATGAAATCATTAAGTTGATTTAACAAAAATTATAAAAATTAATAATAATTAATAAAAATTTATTACTGACTACTGTGTTGTCTTTTTTCCCACTAAGATATATGAGTTACATGGGTGTATGTTGCAGGTTTATTCGTGAAACTAAAAGGATTTTGCCATGTTCATTGGACAACAAGACGCACCCGAACAGTCAATGGAAAATCACAAAGTTATACTGTGAACCACAATGCACATGAGGAATATGTCAATACCAAGATGTATATGGTTGGTGGTGAATCAGGTATATGCGTCTTAATATTATTAATGCCTACACTACTAATATAATTAATAAAGGAGTGTGAAATCAAACCATACACGTGTAGACTACAGCCTATCATGGGCCCAGTGCAAATAGGTGGACTCTACGTGCATTTGAAAACATTATGGACAACTCACAGGCATGCAGGTTTCCTTACAATGTTTTTCTACACTGTTGAAGCAAGTGATATTATAATCGCTTAAACTGTACATAAATTAGAAAAGATAGAGGTGGTGCTGGGTTTTGAACTCAGGTGGCTTAAAGTGTAGCCGAAGTCCTAACCCCTAGGTTATCACTGGTCCTGCTTACTATCATTTATATGTGATAATAACTATTAATGTTATTATCACATATAAATGACTAGCTGTTGCCCACAACTTTGTCCGCTTTTGTTTTTGTTTTTTGATAGACATGTGCCTCATGAATTTGGCAGCATACATATTTAGGATAGCTAAGCCTGGTGTAAAATCTTCAAACACTTTCGTCCCCTCTCCCAAGAGGACTGAGCTTAATTTCGGGATAAAAAGCATATATTACTTCTAATACCTTCAGGAATATGTGTAAGTTTCGTGATGATCGGTTTAGTAGATTTTGCATGAAAGCGTAACAAACAAACTTACATTGACATTTATAATATTAGTAGGGATAGTTAAATTGTAGAAACTTGCTCTAAAACTCCTTAATATGAGCTGATGATGATGACGGCAGCAGATCATGTATTTCAGGAGAGCACACAATCCAACCAGGTCACTACGAGTTTCCATTCCATTTCCAATTACCTTCAAACTGTCCATCGTCATTTGAAGGTGAATATGGACACATCAGATATGAGATCAAGGCTGTTGTGGATAGAGCCTTTAAGTTTGACCAGGAGAAGAAAGTTGCTGTCAGGGTGATGGCACCTTTGAATCTTAATTTGGATCCCTATTGTAGAGTGAGTATTCTAGATCTGTACATAGTAATCAACTAGGGAATAATATTCTAGTGGGTAAGGCTTCAGCTTCCCTTTCGAGGTGAATAATTTTGAACCCCCCTTATGTAAACGTTGAGTCCTCTCACGTTTGGTAATTACGTGTGTTTTTAATTTTACCAAGATTAAATATCACTTGCTATACTAAAATATCAACCAATAAATGGGAAAATCCCTTTATGGAGCACTGGGTTGGTACACACTCACACACCAAGTGCTCAAGAGGGTACTTACCTTAGGAGATTCCTAATTATTTATTATTTCTAGGTTTGGCCAATTTTAGGTTGTAGCCATGGATTTTTATCTGAATGAAACGTTATTATTATTATATTATTATTATTATTATTATACTGGTGAAGGAAAACATTGCGAGGAAACCTGCAAGCCAGAGAGTTGTTCATAATATTCTCAACCGCAGTTGGCCAGTGTGCTTGACCACAGCCTAAATCCTTCTCATTCTGAGAGGAGGTATATAGTGGTGCCAATTCTGCTCTACACAAACTAAATTGACAAATATTAAAGAACATCTGTACTGTCAAACCTAAAATGAAAAATGCAAATTGTTCATGTAAGAAAAAAGGAACTGCTGAGTTTCTTGTCAGCTTCTTCTTGGTAGAATTTGAACTTCTTCTGAACGGTTGGTAGAGTCACTACAAACAGACAGATTTCACGATTCAGAAGTGCTAAGCCTACTTGAAATAACAGTATTTTGCATTTTATGAATTTGATTCAATATTGGAAATTAAATAATATAAAATTAGCACAATCTGTAAATGAACTGTTTTAGATTACATTATTTTATCTATACTTTTATCTCAAATGATCCTGTAATAAATATTTCAATACTGCATGCTTTGTATAACTTAAATTTATTTATGTACGTACCTTTATTTTTTTAATTCCACTACAAGTACACAGTACTACAAGTACAAGTGTTTTCATGCGAGCTTGCTGGTATTTGAACCATTTTTAACCACTGGGCTATCACCGCTTCCATACTACCTACAAAATTATATATTTTTTTTTATGTTATGTAAAATAATAGTGTATTCATTCGTTCATCCGTTCGTTCTTTATTGCAGGAGCCGATTGAGATGGAGTTCCAGGAGTCCTACTGCTGTTGCTGCATGAGCTCTGGCTCAACAGAAGCAGTAATAAAGTTGCCCGTCTCGGGCTACTGCCCCGGGCAAACCATACCCATAGATGTGGCCTGCTCTAACAAGGGCAGCGTGGGGATAGACGACATTAAACTGAAGCTCACTAAGGTAAACTACAGTTTTATTTGAAGTTATACTTCTTTAGCTGCGTTAGGAAAAATGACGGGAGTGAAATAATGCGATGTAACGAAGTAACAGGATTTTAACAGGATGAAGGTTGCGAAACCGAGTGAGAGAGAGGGGAATCCCTTTTTACGATGCGCGCGAACACAGCCGCAAAAAACTGACACCCTGAAGTTAGCTATAGTCCTTAAGTAGCGTTATTATACGTTTTAGTCCTTAAAAAAAGCTAGTACAACTTGTCAAAGTCTACGAACTTATTCCGTTCATTTAATAGATTGATGTGTGAAGGAAGGACTGATAAACGAACAAGCAGACTTTTGCATTTATTATCTAATGGAATATAATTAAGTTAGGAGTGTCGCATCAAGCAGATGGCCCACCAAGTGAAAAACCGTCGTTTTAGGGTAAACTATTTAAAAAATTTGAACATTCTCGAATTGTCCCTACCGGGTATCGAACCTCATCATCACCATCATATCAACCCTTTACCAGCCCAGTACACGGCACGGGTCTCCTCCCACAATGAGAAGGGGTAAAGGCCGGAGCACCTTTAAGAACATTACGGAGAACTCCCAGGCAGGCAGGTTTTCTCACGATGTTTTCGTTCACCGACGAAGGAAGCAAGTGATAATGTTCTTACTAATAATTTTAAATGACAATGTGAGATGGTGATAACAAAAAAAAAACACCTGGCTAAGTTGGTTGTCGGCTTCTTCTTAGACCAGGATGGAACCGTCGTAGCTTCCTACCGTGTAATTCTCATGTTATGAACGCATCAAAAGTGCCACCTATGGGCCCTACTTGAATAAAGATATTTTTGACTTTAATTGCGCGAGGGAGTTTTTCAGGTCTGTACTAATATTTATGTAATACGGCTTGTATTTCTAGAAAGTAACATTCATAGCGACGAGCGAGCCCGGCCGGAGGAAAGTGAAGGACACAATAGCAGAGATCCAGAAGGGACCGGTACCGTCCAACACGAGTCGCAACTGGACGGTGGAGATGGGTGTGCCAGCGTTGGACGTTTACAACCTCTCCGGCTGCCAGTACATCCAGCTGGAATATGTATTCAAAGTGAGCGATTTTCCTAATAAAATAATATACGGAAAAAGGCGTCTGGGCGAGACCCGCTGAAAGAGCTTCGCGTTTTATTTTAAAGACACCCACGCTATTAAAAAGTACAACAAATACACGGAAAACGTAACTAGAATACAGCCAATATATGAGTACGAAAAGAAAATATTAGGCATGCAAAGGTGGCTTTATTGCTGCAAGTAGTCCCTTACAGGGAGACTTTCTAAAAAAAAGGGAGATAAAAAAATCAAACTAAAATTATTTTTGCCTCTTAAACGTTGCCACTTACTATGAACGTAATCAGAAAGTCTCACAAGTATTATTTTTATTATATAACTCTTTATTTGTAAACCACATTTACTAAAGGATATACTTAGAAGTAGAATACAAAAGGTGGCCTTATAGCTTAGTAGCGATCTTTGCCAACCACAATTAGGAAATAAAAGTGGAGAACTTACTGCAAATGGTTCAAATTTTTTATAATATATAGCTATAAATAACTACATACTAATAAATTTAACTGATTTACCCAAATGCATCTTACATAATATAATAAATTTAAATATTAAAAAAATAAACTAATAATATTCTTTAACATAACATAAATACTTGAACAGCTAGTCTACTTATAGAGAGTAAATAATTACTATTAATAGTCAAAATTCAAATTCAAAATTAAAAATTCATTTATTTCAAGTAGGCCTAATATAAGCACTTTTGAAACGTCAGTCGACTTTTTAGTTGTCATTGTTTTAGTTTTTTATCAATTTTTGATCTTAGTTTACTTTTTTAGGTTACGGTATGCCCGGATGGATGTCACTCGAATACTGAAGGCTCCCGTCGCATTGTCATTGGCACCGTCCCCCTTGTTGGATTCCAGGACAATGTGCTAAACCCACTTCGTGACCAACTGCCTCAACAAATCACTGTGGCACCACAAACTGCATACCCACCCGTACTTAATGTTTACTCCGATGGTGAACCACCTCAGCCCCTCGAAAACACTCCTTACCCCGCACAACCGTATCCCGGAAATTCGGCTTACCCTCCCGCTAATCCTTACCCGAATGGTAATAATATGCAACCAAATCCTCCGTATCCTCAATCGAACTCGCCGTATCCACCTTCAGGCTCACCTTACGCGCCTAGAAGCTCTGCTTACCCCACTGCAAATCCACCTTACCCTGAAAATCCTCCTCCCTACCCTGGTAATTTAACTGATCCTTCTGCAAATCCGCCGTTCCCAAGTGCAAATCCGCCTTACCCTGCTTCTAATCCGCCTTACCCTGGTGCAAATCCGCCTTACCCCGGGGCTAATTCACCTTACCCTGATGCAAATCCGCCTTACCCCGGTGCAAATCAACCGTACCCGGGTGCAAATCAACCTTACCCGGGTGCAAATCCGCCTTACCCCGGTGCAAATTCGCCTTACCCACCACAAAATGTGCCATACGAAACGAAGCCGAACGTCATGCCAAGTCCTGGAAATATAGGAGGATTGAAAACCGGAAATCTTGGATTTACCGTACCGGGTGAAGCTGGGATGAATGTGCCCCCATTCTTACCGAATTCTGCATTTCAAAATCCTGTCTCTGTAAGTACATCCATAGAAGTATTATATAAAACATGCGAAGATGTGTCACAACCTCTGAGACCTTGATGATATTTCGTGTAAGGATAGCCAGTTGGTTGTCATTGTACTGGTGTACGCCGCTTTTGTTGGTCGCCATCGGCTGTCTGCGTCACAACGGCGCCCACTATACTGTTACAAGTGTCGAACTAACATGGGAAGCAATATGAAGTGATATACTCTATGGAAGGCTTAACATTTGTATTACATTTAACGATAACGTTATTACTACCTTTGTTTTTTTTTTGTGCAGCCCGTGCCCGCCAACCCGTACGCTACGGCGAGCGCGCCAGATATGAACTCCCCTGACAGCACGCTCCCAGAAAGTAAGTTTTCGTTATTAGAGATATAATAAAAAGCTTTCCTTTTATCTAAAATACAAAAGGTAGGTATTGAATGTTACTGTTAGAAATCATAGTAGGGTCAGATAATAAGGGGGACCAGAAAATTCGGGTCTCCACTCAGAATGAGAAAGGTTTAGGGCGTAGTCTACTACGCTGTTCAAGTGTGGAGTAGAAGAAGAAGATAAAGAAGAAGAAACACTTTATTGCTCGTAAACACACAGGAAAAGAAAAATATACAAAAATACCAAAAATGTATACTGAATGTAAATACATAGATAATTTAAATAAATAAACGTAATATATAAAATATATATAACATACATAATATATAAAAGTACTTCCTCATGAGGCAGCGAGAATTTAGAGGTGGAGCTGGCAAGAGTACTTAGTCGGTGACTAAGTACACTTGCCAGCTTGCGCACCTCTATAATATTCAACTTATAACGGAATTACGAAACACTGTTGAAGGGTGCACAAAATACCCTGAAAAATATTAAATTAAAAGAACATATTTATTTTTTCCATACAAACTAATTTAAAACATTCTAATTGTTTATCATCAGTAGGGTTGTTATGACAATGACAAGATAAAAGACAGACACGTGCATAGTACCTACGTTACCCGACACATACCTAATAAAGAGACAGGGTTCACTTGATTTTACTTTTGCATGTAAGAAATTAAAACCTACAACAATAACGCAGTGACGTTTTTTTGTTACAGAAAAAGATTAACTGCGGGGTTCCCGATCACCGCAAGTATCAGCTAGGGTTATAGGACAGACGTACGCACCCATACCTAAACCCACAAACGCACACGCAAACCTACGTCTAAACAAAAACGTAACGCACCTTAAACGCACGTCCCCACGCACAAGCGTTGCAGTGCGTCTAGGGTAACCCCACTCGACAATTTTACTTCTCGCGACACGTAAATCGCGCTGTGAAACTCTTTTTACACCCGCACATGCATGCAGTACCATACGTTACACTGTTACCCTAAAATATCTTTTTTTTTTAAATTCTATTAAAAGGTATCCCTTGACTTCGATTTCACCAGCACGGCTAGCATAGACAAGAGATCCGATTTTTATCCCCGATTATATCATCTGGCAAGGGAAAAAATTTATTTGTCCCACAAAAGCACGACAACAGCCAGGGAAGTCTACCCTTGATTTGATTATTTGACGGTCGATTGGCACAGTGGGCAGCGACCCTGCTTTCCGAGTCCAAGGCCGTGGGTTCGATTTCCAACTGGAAAATGTTGGTGTGATGAACATGAATATTTTTCTAGGTGTTTATCTGTATATTATAAGTATTTATGTAGGTATATTACTCAAAAACATTCAGCTATCTTAGTACCCATAACACAAGCTACGCTTACTTTGAGGCTAGATGGCGATGTGTGAATGTCGTAATATATTTATTTATTTACTATTATTTCCACCCCTACGCCCATGCTCGAAGAGTGGATAAGAATTGTAGAAGATAAACTTTTTGTCCTTTCCCCTTGGATAAAAATATGCCCTGGCATTCAGGTGTCAAGTGATTAGTAGTGGGGAAAACGGAAGCCGGAAGAGCATTCCAGGTCTTTGCGGTGTGCATCAGAAACGAGGCAGCAAACAGCTTCTGGGGCAATATAGGAATTTATATATATTTTGTCTGGTGGGAGGCTTCTGCCGTGGCTAGGTACCACCCTACTGACAAAGACGTGCCGCTAAGCGATTCAGCGTTCCAGTATGATATCGAAGAAACCGACTAGGGGTATGGGATAAATATATCTGCCATACTCCCTAACAGATTAGTCCACTACTATCTTAGACTGCATCATCACTTACCACCAGATAAGATTGCAGTCAAGGGTTAACCTGTGTAATGAGAAATTCAAAAAATTACGATTATATTTAGACATATTTTAGATCAGGTGCTGCCAACTTAAGAAAATATTAAACCGCAGTGTATGAACAAAAAAAAGTCGTGCATAGGCAACTATTCATCACAAAGTACTTAAATCTATTTTTAACTTTATAAGTACATATTATATATATATTTTTATTATATTTTTTTTAATTACTTAATATTTTCTTACAAGGTTACTTTGGAAAGAAATACTAGGACTACATAGTGTTATAAATACTTGATTTAGAGAAAGGCATACAATTTCGCTTTTTAATAGAAAAGTTTCCTGAAAAAAATTGACAACCCTAAATAATTATAATGAATATAGATTTCATCTACACGTGTTTGTGTGAGCGTGTGTGAATGAAACTTTTTTACTGCTGGCATAGTAATACGTGGTTGCACTAGTTCTTAACTGTAAACACAGATATTGTTATATTCACCAAGTAATTTTTTTTAACAAAACTTGGTACAATTATTATTTTTTTAAATGTCAAAATTCCAGGAAAATGGAACAAAAGAAATTTAATTTTTATAAATACCCCATGTAAACGTATAGTATACACTTTATATCGGTTTATTTACTATGGGGTAAACCATGTTAACGTATAGTATAAAATGTATACTATAGGTTTATATAGATTATTCATTGTATACAATACAGACAAAAGATTTACTTCTTAATATTATATTATAAGACAACATTTTTGAACATTTTAAAGTCTCATACATAGTGGGGTGTCCATTTTTATACACGAGAATTAATTTATTAACATAATAAACAGGGTCGTGTTGAGCCAATATTGTGTCTTACAGATTTATAACATAATTTTTCTATTTAGAATAAGATTTCATATTATTTTATTTTTTAAGCGTAGGTCTTATTGAAAAATTAAAATTGTTATATTTTTAAAAACATTGACAGTAACTACCTAGAATTCTACCTCATATAGTCTTATGGCACATAACTCCTAATATACGACAGTTAATACGATATTTTAAAGGTGACATTTTAGGAGTGATCTGATGCAGGACACATTTTAAAAGGGTTGGGCCATACAAATAAACGTGGCATAACGACGGAATAGTTATTCTTTGTTTGTCACTGTCTGGCATTTGAAAGGTGCTCTTGACTGACACTGAACCCGCCAGCCTGCATCGCAGCGCGTTGGTGGGTCCTAGTTTGGAGGCCAGTACTGTGCCCAGCGCTGGGAAACCAATGTGCTGAGAACGATGATGAAACGCTAATTTATTACAATGTCTACTTGTCATTCAGGGATATGATGTTTTAAATGTCCGCCTTGTACCTTTATGCATTTTCCACACCGTTTAGTATTTAGAGTATCATTTCCAAACGTGTCCAAGATTAGCTCTGAGTGGAAGTTAACCAAACACTGCATTCCGACGTTATGCCAGGTTTATTAATAGAACCCAGAAAGAAGATCTCAGAAATTTAAGGACGATATAATTTCGCTGCCCGACCGCTCCCAAAATGTCACACTGCAGTTCCTAACGGGCATTTACATAAGCATTTGTGGCATGGCTACGTAAAACAGACAAACTCATATACTCTTTTATATCAATAAGACATTCTGATTGCGGCCTACGTAATTTTTATTATTTTTAATTATTTTAATTCTGTGATTCAGTTTTAATCACCTATAAGGCATATATTTTATAATGATGACTTTTTTTATACCTTTTAATGTTAATTACTATAAATGCAACTACTTAAATTGTCTTTCGTACAATTTTAGAATATAAGACATGCTTTTTTACTTAATAATATTATGTTACCCAATTTTATGAGAGATTTATATAAAGTTATATCTCTTTAGTTAAGGCGTAGTGCTTGTCCAGGTGAAGCTAGTTACGCGCGAGTTGAGTCGCGTGTTGATGCGATTGTGATATACAAAATGTTCATACATTCCTCCCACATGTATAATTATGCGCCGGTTTTCGTTTACTTAAGTTAGTGTAGTTGCGAGCAAGCGACCCTAAAGGTGCTATGAATCGTGCGACGGAACCTGCGAAGGAGATAAATTCAGTAGCGGCGACTGGCGGCCACCCATACGTTTAACATCGCACGACTTGTATCATGGCCAGCATAATGGAAGTGGCCAACACACACCTGACAATCCGTCCTAGAAAGTAAAATCGCCCATAAAACAAGTCATCTCAACTCAACGCGCGACTACTCGCACGTAGAACACTCCATCTGGACCTTTTTATAGATTAAAATAGTAAAGGAAGATTGTTATCGCCATATATTAAGTACAAAGCTCGGGTAGAACTATTGTCTGTGTCGGATCGTTTGACTTATTATTGATTACGATAGATGGCGTTACTGTGTAAGTTGAAGTATGATGTAAGTGCAACTATTAAGAATTTCGAAGAATTAAGAAATTCGTGTAAGAAAATAATGAGTCGTCGTTCTCCAGCGGCCTAGCCACGCACGCACGGTAAAGGAAGCCAATAATTAAACAGTCAATTTCACAGTGACCATTCGTTGAAGTTTGAAGCGTCTGTAAAAGTAAGCGCTTTATTGCATTATTTTTGCATTTACCTTCATTATTAAAATTTAATTTTTCATAAATAACAGTGATTGAAAAAAGGTAATTGCTAAACACAATCTTTTGTAATATAGTAAAACGTAATTTTTACTCCACTGTGAACCTTTTCCCTGGCATTAGTTCAATTTGGTCTGGTCTGGTGGAAGGTTTTGGCCGTGGCTAGTTACCACCCTACCGACACAGACGTGCCGCTAAACGATTTAGTGTTCCGGTACTATGTCGCGTGGAAACTGATTAGGGGTATGAGTTATGACTACCGTACCTCCCTAACAGGTTAGCCCGCTACCAACTTAGACTGCATCATCACTTACCATCAAGCGAGATTGCAAAAGGGTTTACTTGAAGGAGAATAAAAAAGTTTTTCTCTGGAGTTGCACTGATGGATATTTTCCTAACGAATGGATTATAAGTCAGTAATTGAACTTCGAACTTTAAGAGAAGATGAGAGTGTATACTCGTGGATTCGTGTCAAGCTATTTACCATGAATTTCACATACAAAGATTTTTTTTTGTGAGAAATATAAAATTAGTATGAGAATTTTTTCTATGAAGTATTCATATTTTTTCCGTTTAGATGAAACTCAATATGTATGACCCGGTAATACTTCCGGAGTTCTTTTCCTCAATGTAAGTAGCGCTTCCATTATGTGATGTGACAAAGGTTTTGTTACTTTGATAATAAAAAAATACCATGAACCATCAAAGTAGATCAGATTTTAACACCAGTTGATATCTTACAAATTAAGTTTGCTCTGTATTAGTTGACAACGTTTAAAAATACAGCCATTCTCTTATCATTATTTATAAATTTTGAAATTTTCTTTAACAATAATTTAAAGTAACAATCTTCCTTATAGTTTTTAAAAATAGCTAGGTATAAGCTTAGTTTAACTAAAGCTTTTATGCAGTTTGTGTGTCATTCGCTCGCTAGTCTATATCGGAATAATAAATAGTCTTTGTTGAAAACAAACCGATTTTTTCAATGTTATGGCCAAGAACAAAAACGGTGCTAAGAAATAAAATTATTAAAAAAATAAGCCTTATTAATTTTTAAGCTTAAAATATTACAAAGCCTGACCAGAAAAATAAAAAACCCGTTCCGGTGGCGGTACTTTTCATGGCAACATATTTGCCCGCATATGACAGAATAATTAACGTATAGTTAATAATAGTTCAATTTCTATCCACAATAAGGCGAGGTCTTTAATTTTCCTGGTCAGGCTTTACAGACTAACTTTAACGTTGTTATGATATATATAAAATAATTGCAGTGCCTTGAATGGGCTATTGAATTTTTATGATTTTTTGATCACTTTGAATGTTAATCTTTACAAATAAAATTTTAAGTATTATGTAATTATATGAAGAAACGAATAAATATTTTACTGGAAACACTGTTTTTATTTACATTGTGTTATTTATTTTTTTATTATTCACGTCCTGAAAGTCATCCTCCCGGCAACTGTGTTTCCTGCCACGTATAATTTGAGTACCTTTAAGGCTAGAGTGAATAGGCTTTTTCTAGGCAAGCGTGCTCCAACCTAGACCTCATCATTGCTTTCTAACGGGCATGATTGTCGTTAAACGCTGGCCTATCGTTAATAAAAAAAAATATGACTGTTTGGACGCTGCATTTGCCTCTATCTCATCATCATCTATGAACCCATGACCGGCCCACTACTGGGCACGGGTCTCCTCCCACCATAAGAAGTTTAGGGTTATGTTTCCTAACGATGTTTTTCTTCACTGTTGAAACAATTGATATTTTAATTGCTTCAACAGTGAAGTAATGTTAAACTTATCGAAGTTGGTGGTGTGTGCAGGTGGGATTCGAACTTGGCCCCGCGATAGTGATACCGAAGTCCTAACAACTGGGCTATCACCGCTTTTTTATTATTAGTTAGGTTAAATGGGACCGACCAATAATATACTTTGCGAGGAGCCTACTATGATCCTAACAACATGCGCTAGGTACCGGTTTCTGGCTCGAACCTTACATTGAATCTGGAATGGATTTGTTATTCTGTATCAGGAATTTGTTATAGAAAAAGAAAAAGCCAGTTTCATTAATTATACATTTATTGTAGAAATAACCATTTTGTTAGTAACAGTAAGTATAATATGTTCTATAAATGCATTCAACGCCCAAGTGTAATTTTTCCATATTTATCAAATAAACAAACGTCACATCGGCTGCAGCACAGAGGATATTTGAGATATAAACCATTCGTTAGTGTATACCGTCCCGTCCCTTAAATAATGGGTAAATCTTAAGTAGAAGATACGCCCAAAATATATCACTACAAAATTAAATTAAACGTTTAAATTGTCTCCCCCCCCCCACGTGAATGCATCTGCATCTCCTAATAAGGAAAACTTTTGTACATATTTGAAAAAATGATTTAACCTTAATACCATTTGTAAGTGCCTAAATGATTTATGTGACTTATGCCCGTTTTCACTAAACCTAGGAATCGCTTAATTGAATGCCTAGTAATTTAAGTGATTCCTAGAGAGTAAAAACGATTCACGGACTCAAATGTGATGTCCGGCGAGGTTGTGCGCCGCCTAAAGTTACGACACCGATTCGGCGGATCATAAAGTTTAGAGGACTCCTAAACTGACACTTGGCAGATGAAAAATATATTAAATCGGTTTTTTATTATCCTATTTTTTACATAAAATTGATAAATATGATAATACTAACCACACCTTGTGGCATGAACCATAGACAAGTTAGGCTATATGAGTTGCAAAGAAAATGTATGCCAAGAAATCTTCTTTGATTAGGCGTTACTTAAATCAGCATTCGGTACAGCAAACGGGAATAAATCAGCATTCGTTATAAAATACCCACAGACTGCACACTGTTGTAAAACCGGTTAGATTTTTTCCAATCCCATAAAATTTTTGCCACCATCTTTGTCAAATTCCACATGCAAGTTTATACCAATTTGCAAACCTTGATAAAGGTTCAAAAATAATGGTTCAGTGTATTTTTTTTTAACATTCGATTGTTTTTCATTTGGGTCATCTTAATCAAAGAAAAATAATTACCCTATTTTCCGACACATTATGTAATAAAATATTTTTCATTGGTAAACTTATTTTAGCAGCAACAGAATAATTTTTCACCCTACTTGTTTTTTTTTTAACTGATAAAATGAGTTATAGATAATTGGGTGATGTATCTTCACTAAGTTAGCGTGACCTCATTTTACTAATTATTTTTTATTTATTCATTTCCATAGTAAAGCCAAAACGTATGTACCAATGAATTTCCAAAAACATTCTGCGCAACTGTCCTTCAAGTGCGCTTGTACCGAACGTTTGTTTATTTGAAAACTTGCACTAGGGGTTATGGATAACCATAGAGTAAATGCTTTATAGTCTTACATCGAGTATAATTAAAAAAATCGAGAATGTACGAAAATAAAATATAATAAAAAACTTCAATAAAATATTAAGGCGGAAAAATAACCTTTGCAAATATAAACTCTGAAATAACACTAGATAAATAGGGCGAAAAATATATCCTCCGTTTTCAAATATTTTTTTCTGAGATTGTCATCTTAAATTATTTAATGTTAATTGTGTTATATAGAAATATTAGATGTATAGAAATGTTATTTGATTGAGATTACAAGCGCGACTTTTACGCTTCATCTATTATACAAAGTTGTAAATATGGCACATTCGGTATCTATAAATTATTATATCATAGCATTGAGTAATAATTCCTACGTACCAGAGAATCTGATCGCACGCCGATGGTCTCGCGGTTGACAATGATATCATAGAATTATGTGTTCATTTGATTT
Source organism: Pararge aegeria (assembly GCF_905163445.1). Classification (NCBI taxonomy): domain Eukaryota; kingdom Metazoa; phylum Arthropoda; class Insecta; order Lepidoptera; family Nymphalidae; genus Pararge; species Pararge aegeria. The sequence goes on along the minus strand of NC_053199.1, from coordinate 15,448,914 downwards.
TCTTGAGTTACTATTAGTTTTTGAGTAGCCGAGAGGGTTTTTCAATCAGCTTTTCAGATCAAGGTTCCAGAACACACTTCGAATCGGTCAATCGTAGATAGACCTAGTAAAAGATTGGCTCGCTCGCAACCGAAGCGTTGTTTTCGCATATCAAACTTTGTACCGTCAAAGTAAAATTAACCTAATGCCTCTCGTTACAGAGTCGCAAATCTTGTCAAAAGTCCGAGCTAAAGAGTTATAATTTGCGACATTATTTTCTAGTGCGTAGTACATTATTATCAAAGCTATTTTTCTGTATTCTTTTTATATATATTTATTAACTGACATATTATTAAAATATAAAAAGCTATAAAAATATATGTTTATCAAAAAGTTATATTTATGTACATTGCTCTTAAACAAATATTACACAAATGTCTTGATAAGGGCTTGGAATCCGGTAGAAATTTCAAACCGGTTTGTATTATGAAACCTTGTATCGGCATCATTTTAAAGGTTTGGGTGTTGTTTATTTAACCGGTTAAATGAAGAAACAGATTCTAGTCGACACAAACCTATAAAATTAGGATAATTAACGTTATGACAAATATCAATACTTTATCCGGTTATTTAAAACCGGTTCCAAGTCCTGCCTTCTAGACATACTCATCAGATACTATTAATAAAATATATAACATGTATTTAATTTTAAGTAACATTTGTATATCATATAAATATAAATAAAAAATAAAAATAGCCGCCATACGCAGTAATTCAACAGCTACAATAAAACAGTTAGCAATACCATTCATTGTTAGCATGCGAAATATAAGTTAGCATGTGAAACATTAAAATAAATTATAAAACCAAAAAAAAGCAAAATGCGATTATACTTGAGAATGCAAAATAAAATTTCCATTTGAAAAATACACGCTATGATGTCTGCGCTTCGGATTTAATAAAAAAAACCTAAGCAATAGCGTGACATCGTGGCATTTGGAAATCCTTATAAAATAATCCTTATAAAAGCATTTTATGCTACCCTAATTTGTTTTGTTTGGTTTTTTATTGCTTCTTTGTCATTTCCCTTTGTGTTTTTGGCTCCTACTATGTATGATATAATGATTGGTATTTTTAATTTGGTTATATTTGTTATCTGTGTATATCGTATTAGTTCTTCTTGTGTAAAACCTAACTCTAGTTTTTATTTTTACCCTTTGGGTTGCCTGACAGAGATAGCTTTTCAGCGATAAGGCCGCCTATTGTACCAGTGAGTTATATTTAGTGTTTTTGTTTAAAATTTCATTCTATTAAGTGTACAATCAATAGTATTTTATTTTAATTTCATTTCAAATAATGTTTAACAGTGGACATCTTTCGGTTTATATTGCAGTAACGTATGTCGCCCAAAACGCATGTTTGTCTTTAGCGGTTTAGCCTGTGTGCTGTCAGTCAGTCAGTCGTGGTACAGTTTTCTAAATATAGATTTTTTTTTATTCCTCTAGAAGTTAACCCTTGACTGCAATCTCACCTGGTGGTAAGTGATGATGCAGTCTACGATGGTAGCGGGCTAACCTGTTAGGGAGTATGGTAGTCATACCCCTAATCGGTTTCTACACGACATCGCACCGGAACACGAAATCACTTAGCGGCACGTCTTTGTCTGTAGGGTGGTAACTAGCCACGGCCTAAGCCTCCGACTGCAAGCATTGCCGTGCCGGGAATCGAACCCGGGACCTCCTACTTAAATTCACAGCGCTCACCGTTGCGCCAGGGAGGTCGTCAAAAGATGAAGATGGTGTTCAGCTAGCATACAAATAGTAAATAGTTCACATGCCAACACAAAGAGTTCACATGCTAATGAAATGAATGAAAAATAGCATTTATTATAGTGAATATTAAGGCCACAGCGGTCAATAATGCTAAATACGTAAATTGTGAATTATGAAAACCCTACAGTGGACTTCCATCGCTTAGAAATACGTTAGTTGTATAGTAAAGCTGATTGCACATATTATGTCTTGTACAGCCCGATCGACGGCTAGCTAAGGCGAATTCGCTTGGGTTCTCGTATTGATCAACAAAAGACAAGAAACGAGATTTGAATAAATCTTTCTAATATGTTCGGACTTTCACTTTATTATACCCACAAGTGGGGTAATGTAATATTTTTTTTAGTCACCAACCATATATCGTTTTATTTACGACCCATACCTACGAAACTACTCATACCAGCATTTTATGTTACTTTACCACGAAACACAAATGTGCGATCAGCTTTGAAAACAAAAATCAAATATATCATAATGCAACAGTATAAATTGTAAAATACCAAAGCTCTATAAAATATAATATAAATATAATAATTACACCCGGTTTTAATATGGCGGAGGCGCGGAAGGTTGCGGTGTGGGGTAAGGCGGACTTTGGCCCTGGGGTAAACCGGGGTAAGGGTAACCCGCGACTGGGTAGGGTAAAGTACGATTTTCACTCGTATTAACGTTCTGCGTCCGAAAACCGATTTCATATGAGCCGACCAGACTGTTTTTCGAACCGTGATTAGATTTATCGTTTAAGGGATACGGTATTGGGGACGGAAAGCGATGTACCGTGTTTTGGTTGGGGACAAATGTTTGATTTATGGGGGCTACGTTGGCTTGGTTGTTGGGGTCCGGTATGGGGCCGATGGGTAGCTTATCAGCCATGGGGTGATTCTTGAGGTCGAGGCTTTCACCAAGGGGTACCAAGCCGATGCATATCTCCGCTTCATCTTCCATGTCTTCGTTGCAACCGGAGAGTTTTATTTTTACCTGAAAATTAATGAAGAAATATGAATGATTGAAAACTCCTTTATTGTAAACGACATAGAAAAAAAAATGCAAATATAACAGAAAGATAAGGATGAAGGTATAATTTGGCGGCCTTATCGCTACATAAAGATCTCTTCCAGGCAACCAAAGGCGAGTTTAGAAATATTGGTTCGTACATATTTTTTTTCTGCAAGGTCGCGTAGTTTAATTTTTAAATACTAATTTATACTGATATTTCTTTCAGGTGTTAGGGTTACTTTCCCTCATTTATATAAAAGATAAATCCCAGAATGCGAAAATTACAAATTTTAACTTTGCGTATTGAAATCGAATCTGGGAATGTCACGATCTTAATAGATTAATGAGTATTTGTACTGGAAGCGGTGATAGCCCAGTGGGTAGGACTTCGACTTCACTTTCGGGGGGCCGAGTTCGAATCCCAATACGTCCCAGTCCCAGCTCTAACTTTTTTAAGTTATGTGATATTAATATATCACTTGCTTCAATTGTGAAGGAAACCATCGTGAGGAAACCTAAATGCCTGAAACTGTCCTCAAAGGTGTGTGGAGTCCACCAATCCGCACTGGGCCAGCCTGGTGGGCTATGGTCTTAACCCCTCTTCATTGTGGGTGAAGATCCGTGCCCTGTAGTGGGCCGATAATGGGTTGATATCAGGATGATGATGAATAAACAAATATACCACGACAATACACACATCGCCACCTAGCCCCAAAGTAAGCGTAGCTTGTGTTATGGGTTCTATGAAAAAAAATATACTTATGATATATAAATAAACACCCGGACACTGAAGTACATTCATGTTCATCACACAAACAGTTTTGAGAATCATCACTGTATTATTTTTTGTTTATTTCGTTTTCTACATATTTTTGAGGGTTCTTTTATTGTATTTATTTTTTTTATTCATTTTTTAATTAAGCATTTATAGTAGCGTATTTGTATGGTTATATGTATGGAATATATTTTATATTTTTGTACATATCTTTAATATGTTATGTTTAGTATATACTATGTTTTATGTTTTTTTATGTTAATTTAGTTTTAAATCCTAATATTTAATTATGTTTGTTGTACCACCTACTTATTTCTTATAACATTTTCTTGTATGCCTTTGGTTGCCTGGAAGAGATCGCTATGTAGCGATAAGGCCGCCAAATTGTACGTTCTACCTTATTGTGCTGTTGTATTTGTATCTCTGTAAATTTTCTCTGTGGTGTACAATAAAAGTGTATTCATTCATTCAAATAATATCCATATAATATATGTGTAATATTTTTTTCAAAAAGTAATCTAGGCAGATTCGCTCCAATTCATTGTCTAGTAAATAGTTACAACAACCTGGCCGACCCTGACATTGATATCTTTCACGATACCCTCGAAAGTTTAAGGAAGAAAATTGTATGTAAATTAAATATAAATAATCTTAATTATAAATTTTAATTTAAATTTAATATTACTAATCAATCTGTTTAATAGCGGCCGATTGGAGCAATTTGCAGCGACCCTGCTTTCTGAGTCCAAGGCCGTGGGTTCGATTCCCACAACTGGAAAATGTTTGTGTGATGAGCATGAATGTTGTTCAGTGTCTGGGTGTTTATATGTATATTCTAAGTATTTATGTATATTATATATAAAAAATATTCATCAGTCATCTTAGTACCCATAACACAAGTTACGCTTAAATTGGGGCTAGATGGCGATGTGTGTATTGTCGTAGTATATTTATTTATTTATTTATTTATTAATAGCTTAATTCATATTTATATTATTATTTTTAATAATATTATAAATATGAATTTTTATTTATTTTTAATAAAGCTATTGTTTCTCACTACAAAAAACAACAGCAAAATATGATACAGATGTCCAAAACTTGAATGATCAAATTAAACAGTTGGAAGATTCCTTGACAACTGTCACTTCCAAATATGAGCTGTCACAAAAGCAGATCCATGAGCAAATCCAGGCAGCTGATGAGTTGTTAGCCCTAGGAACGTATAATATGGCTCGTTTTGAGTCTTTAACAAATAAATGTCAATGTACTCATGACATACCTATACCTAGTCAAGACTGTAGTAATATATTCACTGACAATTTGGATATTTGCCCAGAGAGGTCTGGAAATGCAACACATGTTCCTGTATCCTTAAATTCTACTTTATCCGCTAAACCTAAAAAACAAAGTATAGTAATATCTGACAAAATAGGTAGAGGTTTAGGTCCTATTATGAATTGTTACCTAAACCACTCAGTGACAAATATATGTTCACCGGGGGCTAGTTTTGATTGTGTCATTAATAGCCTAAATGAAAAAAATCTAGATAGGCATACAAATGTTGTCTTATTGTTAGGGGACAGTTTAAATGTCAAAAAGCATCAGATTATAAGATGCATTGAAAAATTACTGCTTTTAAATAACAAAACTAAATGTAAGTTTGTAATGTGTGCCTTTCCTTATTGTGGCACTCTAAACTCAAAACAAAATGAACATATTTATAAATTAAACTTATTAATCTATAATTTGACATACCGTCATAGCGACGCAATTTTTTATTTTGACATTAATAAATTCACGTCATCATTTGTAATGACAAGAGATAAATTGTATCTGCCTAAAAAGTGTAAGCAGCAGATAGCGTTTTTACTAGCTTATAATTTAAATGATACTGTTACAACTGTTGTAACAAAGTCTATTGACACTTTTACAAATTGTACTTCAAGTACTTCTATTTCTATTACTGACCCTAGTACTTGCGCTAGTACTATTAAGAAATATAATAATGATTTAAACTAGTTAATAAGACAACGGAGGAGCTCTGCCATATGAACATTGTACACCAAAATATACAGAGCTTCACCGGCAAAGAATTAGAAATAGAGCTGTTTGTGGAGAAACTCAATGTACATATTCTGTGTATAACTGAGCACTGGCTCACTGGTACACAAGTAGCAGTAAACATCGATAACTTTATATTGTCAAGTGCGTTCTTCAGAAGGACTGCAATTCACGGTGGATCTTTAATTTTTGTACGTAATAATATAATTTGTAAAGAACGAAAAGACATAGTTGGTCTTTCTGTTGAACGCATTGCAGAACTGTCTTGTGTGGAGCTGGAGCGATTTATAATAGTGAGTGTTTACCGACCCCCTTCAGGTGATTTTAGCGATTTCGAGAATGTCATGGAGGATGTACTAAAGCGTTTGTGTCTTTCTACTAAAAAAGTAATTGTATGTGGCGATTTCAATGTCGACATTTTACTAGAAAATGCAACAACTGCTAGATTGCTTAACTTATTTAAATGTTTTAATTTGTGTCACACTTTTAGTGAACCTACTAGAGTAACTGCAACTTCAGCATCCTGCTTAGATAATATTTTTTTCAATTGTGACATTTTAGATAAAAGAATAATTAATAATTTAAGGTCAGATCATTGTGGTCAACTTATTACTGTTTTAAATACTATCAATAAAAGCAGACAAATTATAAAGTGTAGGCCAATAACTAAGACTAAATTAATGCGATTCAAATGTGAAATTACTGCGAAAATCCCTGGTATTGCGTGCGAACATTTTCATCCGGACAGTCTTTATAGTGCACTATTTAATACTATAAACAACGAATTTAATAGAGTATTCAACTTTAAGCACATCAATGTCAGTAATAAATTAAAATTTAGTGACTGGGCTACTGTAGGTATATATAAAAGTAGGGAGAAGTTGTATGAGCTGTATGATGAAAAACAATTTAATCATACTCCAACTTTCGTAGAACACGTAAAAAAATACTCTAAAATATTTAAGAATGTTTGCACTAATGCGAAATCGCTACACATTAAATATAGTATAATGAAATCTGATAACAAAATACAAACAACCTGGAAAATAGTTAATTACGAGTCAGGAAAAACTAAATCTCGTGATGTGGATTTTGAACTTATTGTTGATAACAATAAAGTGACGTCTGACAGGGAGGTTGCTAATACTTTCGAAAACTTCTTTCAGAATGTTCCCATTTTGTTAACGGATTCTCTAAGCTCTTCACCAATAGCAGCTCAGCGTATATTGAGAGATAATGTTAAAGAGTGCAATGTTTTATTTAATTTTAAACATATATCTGCAATAGATATTGTAAAGAATTTCAGGTTATTAAAGTTGAAAAAAACCAGTGATCTGTGGGGTATGTCGGTGATGGTCATTTCTAACATTATTGACGTTATTGCCCCTTATCTAGCTGTAATTTTTAATGAATGTGTTGATATGGGTATTTTTCCGAACCTAATGAAATGTAGTAAATTAATACCCCTTTTTAAATCCGGTCATAAAAATGACCTTAACAATTACAGGCCTATTTCAATCTTGCCAACTCTTAGTAAGGTCTTTGAAAAAATTATACTTTATCAACTTTTAAATCATTTTAATGTACATAACTTACTTCATCCGGAGCAGTACGGCTTCACTAAAGGTCGTAGTACAACGGATGCAGGCGCAAGACTCATAAAGCATATTTACGATGCCTGGGAACGTTCGCAGAATGCCATTGGTGTTTTCTGTGATCTGTCCAAAGCATTCGATTGCGTTGAACACAAAACGTTGTTATTAAAACTAAGCCACTATGGCATCAAAAACGTTGCACTCAATTTAATTGCCTCTTATCTAAGTAATAGAGTTCAAAGGGTATGCGTAAAAGACATAAAGTCTAAGGGATCATCTGCCTTAATGGGTGTCCCACAAGGCTCAATTTTGGGTCCCTTATTGTTTCTGGTGTATATAAATGATCTGCCACACCATGTCAGGGGCACTTGTGAGATTGTACTGTTCGCAGATGATACATCTCTCATTTTTAAGACTGATAGAAACAAAGATAATTTTGACGACGTAAACCGTGCTTTGTCACATGTGTCAGACTGGTTTACTGTTAATAACTTACTTTTAAATGCAAAAAAAACTAAGTGTTTGGAATTTGTTTTGCCTAACGTAAAAAAAATTGATAAAAACATCATAATAAATGGAGAAACACTTGAAATAGAAAACTCCACTGTTTTTCTAGGAGTGACCTTAGATTGTAAGCTACAGTGGGGTACCCATATAGAAAGCCTAGCGAGTAAACTCAGCTCAGCTGCATATGCAATCAGGAAAATTAGACAGCTTACCGATGTTGAAACAGCTAGGCTTGTTTATTTCGCATACTTTCACAGTATTATGTCCTATGGGATCTTGCTGTGGGGAAAAGCTGCAGATATTGAAAGTATATTTATACTACAGAAAAGAGCCGTACGATCAATATATAAACTTGGATCACGCGAATCGCTTCGTGAAAAATTTAAACAAATAGGTATTCTTACAGTAGCTTCGCAATACATTTATAATAATATAGTCTTTGTGAGGCAAAATATTACTCTTTATAAATCAAAAGCTGAAATTAACAATCGACTTACCAGAAACGGTCATAAATTAGTGATACCTGCATATCGTCTGCGAAAGGTGCAGAACTCCTTTGTGGGGTTGAGTATACGCTTTTACAACATGATTCCTAAGGAAATTCTTGACCTACCAATGCATACATTTAAAAAATGTGTAAAAACGCATCTAGTACAGCGAGGTTACTATACATTTGATGAATTCCTCAATGACAAGGTAGAATGGAAGCAGCCAGCCTCGCTCTCATCTCCCGCAAGATAGCAAAATGATTGTAAATGTTGATGTTGGAAAAGAGCAACTACTGAGTTTCTTGCCGGCTCTTCTCGGTAGAATCTGCTTTCCGAACCGGTGGTAGAGTCACACAAACATGCATACTTGACGTTTCAAAAGTGCTTATAAAGTAGGCCTACTTGAAATAAATGAATTTGAATTTGAATTTGAATAATCTATAGTTAAATACGAATTTATGTTTTCAATTCCTTTTTTTTTTTATATTTTGACCGGAGATAGCAACGATAATTCTTTTTACACCTATAACTGATTATTGTAATGGCACTAGACAGAATTTATAATTCTAATACATATTTTTTTTTTTTTATGAATGTAGTTAATTGCTGGTGTGTCTTATGAATAAATAAACGGGGATAAACTTCTCCTATTCTATGTTCCCGTGCTTTAACAGGTGGACACGTTAATTATATCCCTTGTGGGGGGATATAATTTTTGCCTGTGCTAGTCCTGCTGAGCACACTTATCCACGCCCACCTTGAAGAAGTATCCGATGTCAATGATGTTGCACTGGTCCATGTTGGGCGGGAGGAAGTCGGGCACGGCCAGCTGGAACACGAAGTCGCGGGTGGTGTGGGCGAGCACGGGGCCCCTCTTCAGCGTTGTGAGCACCTCCTCGGGGGGCTCGTACTCCGACGGGGGCTGCTGGCTGCGGTACCTCTCCCGCTGGAAGTCAAACCATTTTTGTTTAATCCGTTACGTTACGTTAGCCGTTGATTGCAATCAGAGTTGGGCACTATTCGAATAAATTGTTATCTAGATAATTATTCGAATTAAAAATTTTTCGCAATAATAATTCATTCACGAATAAATTATTCATGATTTTATTCGAACTTTTAAAGTTCTAGATCGATATCCCGAAATAAAAACAATATTCTGTAAATATAACACACCATTACCTTCATCTGCATCGGGATATGGGATTATATACAATGTGTGAATGAAAACCGAAATAATACTTTACAGGCTTTAGTTATACTCATACATATAAACACCCAATTTTGAAAAACATTCATGCTCATTACACAAACATTTTCCAGTTGTGGGAATCGAAACCACAAGTTGGACTCAGAAAGCAGGGTCGCTGCCGACTGCGACAATCGGCCGTTGCTATTGGTGTTGTCCGTCACTCACGCTCGTGATGGCGAAGACGATCTTGACGAGCTCGACGCTGGTGCGGTTGCGCACGCTCACGGTGACGGGAACCACCTGCCCGGGGCACACGCCCTGCGCCGGCAGCCGCACTGTCACGCTCAGGGGATTTGACGCACAGAAACACTGGCAGCTCATCACCTGGTCGAACTCCATCACCAGCGGATTCTGTTGAGAGGTTCTTGTCATTAATATCCCACTTCTGAAGATTGTGTTCAGAAGTGGGAAAGGGATTTAAAATTTCAATGTCCACAAGTCCAAACTGCGATTAGTCACTCACTCTGCACGGCTAGCTTAGGCGGGCGACAAATATTGTATCCACTGATTATATCCTCAAAGTTACTTAGTACTTCACTCAAAGTTACTGTCCACTTGCCAAAGCAAAACAGGGGAAAAGGAGAGTTCAGACCTATTTTTATCATTATCAATCCATTACCAACCCACAGATTTCCTCTCAGGATGAGAAGGGTTTAGGTTATAGTCCACCATGCTGGCCTAGTGTGGATTGGTAGACTTCTCACGTCTTTGAAAAGGTAAACTAAAAGGAGAACTCCCAGGCAGGCAGGTTTTTCCTTCACTTTCATCATTAAATGTTAAACGATATTTTAATTGCTTTTAAATTAAAAACAAACATAACTCAGAAAGTTAGAGGTGGCTCCAAACTCCGCCCCCCCGCCTAATTAAAGAGGCTGAAGCCTTAACCACTAGGCTATCACGATGTGGACTATGGACCCTATCAAACATACCAAAAAAAAATTCAAAATAGGTCATTTTGTAGGAGTTTAGTGATATAGTCTCATATAGAAGACTAACATATATAGATTTATATATAGGAACAAAGAATATTACCTTAATATCAGGGCTACCAGTGTTCAAATTCAAGGGATCAATGACATTGAACTCTGTCTCTATTATCTCTTTTGTCACACCATCCTGGTGTATTATGTACACTGCCACAGTGTATGTCACTTGGCCCTTCTCCCCCTTAAAGGATGACGGGCATGTATAAGGTATTGAATATGAGAATGGTATGGAATGTGAACCAGCTTGCAGCACAGATGGACCTGGAATCATTCACAGTTGTAGCAAATTCATTTGTATATCGGTATAGGAGTAAAATAACATAAGTAGTAACACTAGTACATAAGGCCCTCTGAGCCAATTTTCACTATACAGCCAAATGTTTGGAAATATTACAGAAGGCTTTTACGTAGATTGGGAAGTCTGGGAAGACATTGCAGCCAAATTTGGAATATAAGTACTGCACCCAAGAAGATAGATAGATAGAAAGCTTTATTGCACATACAGAAAAAAAAACAAATTGAACAAAACAAAAGGTAAATAAGTATATATGCGCAAAGGCGGCAGAGGCCTTATCGCTTGAAGCAATATCCTCCAGACAACCTTTGGTTGATAAAGCATGTTTAGTATGGATAACAGGATAGTGCAACATTCAATTTAAAAATAAATAATTGATATACATTACATTACATACTAATACTACAATTTGAAGATGTTTAGAGATTTAGTCTTATTTCTCTTGGTAGAGAGAGATATCCAAAGAAGATGCCTATTTACTTTTTGATTTTTAATGGAGGCCATATCATACCATTGAAGACAAAAGAGCTTAACTGTAAAAAGGAGAATTGCAGTAAATTCCAAAAATTGGGCCAGAGTTTTCGTTTACCTTGAGAAAGCCGTTGGGCATAGTTGAAGTACTCCTCTCTGCCAACATATTTCAAGTTCTTGTCCCTCCTTACATGCCCATATGTTTCAACTTGCACCTCTGTCCATTCCACATTTCCTTGGCCAAGGAAAACTGCATCTATAGCTGCAGATTTGTTAACATATCAGGATCAATCAAAACTAGTAAAAAGAATTTAACATGTTAGCAGTCCCCATAAAAGGGTTTTGATCATATAATTGTTGTCATCAATAGTAATAAGTTGCTATCGTCAGCCCCCTACAGTTCTAATAATTAATATGAATCCATAATATTATATCTTTAGACAAGCAATACTTGTATACATATATTATTTATTATATTATATAATTGGAATCTCAGAATTAGCTCCAAATTTTTTATGAAATTTAGTATACAGGGGGTTTCGGGGGCGATAAATATATCTAGCTGCGATTCATTTTTAGAAAATGTCATCTTATTTGTGTTTTATCAATAAATATTTCCAATTGGAATCTATTATAAATACATATATTTAAGTAGGATGTTGCGGGTATGATTCCTGGCAAATGCAATTTGGGAAAGTCAAAGGCAATTTGGGAATTTATAACTTCTGAATTTTCTCTGGTCTGGTCTGGTGGGACCCTAATTACCACCCTATCTACAAAAATGGAGCTCTAAGCAATTTAGTTTTCAGGTGCAATGTTGCATAGAAACCAATTAGGTATGACTATGATACTGCCTAACAGGTTCACCCGCTACCTACTTAAACTGCATCATCGCTTACCACCAGGTGAGATTAAGAGCTAACTTGTAGTAAAAAAAAAGACCTAGTAGTAAGTGATGATGCAGTATGGCAGTTTTATTAAATACATTCTCTTAATGGGTTTCAATTCTGAATTATACCGGAGCTAAATTGAGTAGCGGCGTACCTGTCGGTAGGCTAGTAACTCCACAACTCTCTCTCCTTAATGAGAGTAGGCCTGTGTCCAATAGGGAAATATAACTCGTGTGATCATTTCAAATAGCTCTGAAATATCAATTATTTACCGTCTTACTTTTTTTTTTTACTTACCAAAAATATGTAATGGTGAATTTAGTTCAAAGTTCACTTTACCCTCCAGCGTCTGACCGGAATAAAATATGGATCTTAGGCCATTGAATACAATACAACCGTCAATAAACCGACGACCTGGCGGCGGCTCCATTTGTGTAGTAAATTTTTCTGAAGAACACAATTATGATTAAAATATTGTTTGTGGGAACATGAGATACTAATTTATAAAAAAAAAACATGGGCTAAAACTTACAAGTAAACAAAATAAAACTTATTTGTAATTAGAAACACCTTGGGTATGGAGGTTAGAGGTAAGGAGAGTCATCTGTGTATATGAAAAAGTGTCGTCAAAATGTATTAAATTAGGATGGCGCCACATTTGCATCAGGGTAACTCTTAAAAGAAGCGCCAAATATAAATATTGTTAGAGTAGGCTTGAAAAATAAACAAGGAAGTATGGAGATACAAGGAAGTAAGGTTATATTTACCACAATATTTTGTACAACGTAAGTTGTTGAAATTCTCAATAATTTACTACTTTAGTCGATAATGACATTAAAGTTTTTAACTCGGCATACTTCAATTCATCTACGATTGCTACATTCATACCATATCCTGTGCATCCACCAGCGCCATTGTGGAGGATTTTTGAACTGTTATTTAGCGCATACACTGGACACTTTTTCAACTTTTCTCCCATATAAGATGACTCTCCTTACCTCTACCCTCCATAACCTTGGGTAGGTATCAATAACTACAGACTATAACTACAGTGTAGTATATTACCATTGTAATTTGTAGTGTAGTTACTACACTACAAATTACAATGGTAATATACCAAAAATTGTTTCTAAAGAATAATTGATGAATATAAATTACGAAATATATTTACTGTGATATGGTGGTACAGTGATACTGAGTGATTTGTTCCCTGCCAAATTAAAGCCTTAATACTTTATATTTTAAGCCTATTTTTGATTTTATTTGTAATAGTGTAGAACAATTGTAAGATTTTAGTTATTCGTTTTACCTTACCTAACTGAATCCTAACAATTTTTATATTAATATTATAATGATAATTATTTTATATTATATTGAAGATTAATTGTAATATATTTAGAAAGGCGTTAAAGAACTTGAACCCATGGTCGTTAAATAAATTAAAAAAAATTGATCTTGTTATTGTGTCTCCGCCAATAGTTACTAATCTGTGTGATTTTTTCGATTATTTACTTTTTGTTCTGCCGTTCTGCCGTTTTATGTCACATTTTATTTCAGCGGGACTGCAAATAATTTAACAATAAATTATTTGGAACGCATAAGTTTGTGTATAATTATGGCGTCAAAGAAGAATTTAACTCTCAGCAGACAAAGTTCGATCAATGACTTCATTAAAAAGTCTAACCAAGATTCAAAACTAGTATCTGGGTACCAACAATTTTAAAATTATTCAAAACTTAAAAATTGACGATTGCATAGCTTATTGCGAACTTGTGTGTGGTGATCATTATAACATAATAACTCAATAATATATTTTAAAAAAGGCTACAAGCTTTTAGTTTAATATTATTGTGGTTTCGAAACCAAATTATCTCGGAAGTGGCGACCTTAAGACGACTATCCTTCTACCCTAGAGTTAACATCTTGCAAAGCTTCTAAGTAACTTTTCTCTCCATGTTATCCTGCAGTGATCAATATGGTTAACACCAGAACTTTAAATGGTTCTAAACTTGCCCTAGTTATTGATTGAACAAGGGCATGTAACTAACATTTTACTACTATTTCAGTGTTGAAACTTCTATAATAAATTTACAGAAATGGCGACCGCCTTAATCAAAGCACGGAAAAGCGGTCAAAATTTGTTTTTAAATCAAAATCATCAAGTTCGACATGTAAGTAGCTGTACATATAACATTCTCAAAGGCATTTAAAGTCTACTTATCCGCACTTAGTGTGGTGGACTACTGCCTCAAACCCTTCTCACTCTGAGAGGATACCCATGCCACCCATACCCATTTGAAGGTTTGATAATTATATTATTATGTAAACAAACTTTCCATTACTCTTTATTGTTAAGTGTGTTTCTGTTCATAATAAAAACAACTAAATATCTTTTTATATAATTTGTTTTTATTTATTTAACTTATTTTTTTCTATTTAAAAAATTACCTATAGTAAATTACCTAATATGTAATTGTTTATAATAACAAAAGTTTCTATAAGAAGAGTAAGATCTAAACTTTTTGAAAGCAAATCAAACTACATCTTGAAGAAACAAATTGAATTTAAATCAATCAGTGTAAAATAAAAATAATGCAGTGTTATGCTTTGTCTGAAGCCTGTGCTCATTATTAGCAACTTACTTTATATGTTCCAGTCACACCACCATTTAAAGGAAGTTTTACAACTGGGCAACAGAAGTCACTTACTGTGAGTATGCTTTAAGTTGAATGAATGAATGAATACACTTTTATTGTACACCAAAGAAAAAAAAGTGGTTACAAAGATATAAATACATATCAAGAGAGTACAATTTGGTGGCCTTATCGCTACATAGCGATTTCTTCCAGGCAACCAATGGCGTAAAAGGAAAAAACATAGAAAAGATGTAGGTGGTGCAATAAATAAGATTTAAAAATTATACAAATATATAAATAGTTATGCAATAAAGAGAAAAAAAAATTTATCCTTGCGGTTTTGTCCGCATATAAGTCAACCTTAAAAGATAGACAAGGGAAACAACTTTTTATTATATGATTTTATCAAAACTAACCATTTACTCAGCGTTCCCATGGAAGCTCTCAAAAGGAAAAAACCCTTGAGTTTGAAACATTCTTTATTGGTGCTATGCCTCTATTGGTCTAAGCGTGACGATATATAGCCTTCCTCGATAAATAGGCTATCCAACATTTAACTAATTTTTCAAATAGGACCAGTACTGAGATCATTGTGTTCAAGCAAACAAACAAACTATTCAGCTTTATATATAAGTATAAAATAAGACGTAACTACAGCACTGCTAGCATAGGCAAGAGTTAAAAATCAAATGCTTAATTATATCCCCTGACAAGTGCTACTGCATCCATGGCAAAAGAGAATGGGAGAAATTTACCCCCATTTATTTTTTGATTTCTATCTGGTCACCCATGCTGTTGATAAAGCTGTGGAAGAAGATACAATGTTGTCTTTTCCCCGATTAGAAAAATGTCTTTTGCCCTTGTTAGCAGTGCAGGTAATAAGATAGCATTACTTACAATGAACTTTATATTATTCCAAAATCTTATTATTAGAGCTCCAGAGATAAGGATCGACTAGAATCAGCTGAGATATCTTATCCAACGAGCACTCCAAATAAACAAGTGGAATCAATCAAAAGCGATAACAGAATTAATCAGAGTGATAGCGATGATTTGTTTGATGCTATGGATGTGGTGAGTTATTGTTGTTCAGTAGTTTTATTTCTTTTTCTTATGTTGAACAGCTGCCGAAATTCTGAAAAAGCAACCAGGTTGATTATATTTTTTAAGCCCTATGTTTGAAGACAGAAATTCATAACTTTGATGATGCAGTCTAAAATGGTAATGGGCTAACCTGGTACCTATTGGTTTCTACGCGACTTCGTACCGGAACAATAAATCGCTTGGCAGCACGTCTTTGTATCTAGGGTTGTAACCAGCACGGCCTCCCATCCGATCAGACCAGAAAAAATACAGCAATTCTAAATTTCCAAATGGTCCCCGTTGGCGATCAAACCCGGGACCTCCCACCTAAAACTACAGCGCTCACCGCTGCGCCAGGGTAGGATGGTCTAAAGTAGACTTATAGAGAATAATTTTGATGCTTACACAAATTACATTGGTGTATTGCGATGTTAGTGATACATTTATAAGCTTGTAAAGTAAAGCTAAGCGTAAAGTGAAGCGGTGATAGCTCAGTGGTTAGGACATTACCTTCAATTTCATTGGACTGGCAGGCACCTATAACTTTTTTAAGTTATGTGCGTTTTAAGTAATTAAAATATCACTTGTTTCAATGGTGAAGGAAAACATTGTGAACCCTGTATGCCTTAGAGTTTTCCGTATTGTTCTCAAAGGTATGTTAAGTCTTCCAATCCGCACTTGGTCAGCGAGCATGTGGTGGACAAACCCCTTCCAAACCCTTTTCACACTGAGAGCAGACATGATGAGGGGAAAGACAGTTTATTTTTAGGGTCAAACGTATGATAGTCTAAATAAGTATAAAAACTTTTTTTGCATTAATTTATCTTTGTATAAAAAATTAAAAGCAATTACATTTTCCTCATTTTAGGATGAAATGGCTGAAGCCACAGCATTCAGAGGAAATTCCAGAACACCACCCAGAACAAATATTTCCTTGACAATAAATTCCTCACCAAGTCCGTCTAAAAGTGACTCGAATACATCAGAAGTAAACTTTCTTAAAACTCCTAAAAAGTCTAGTCCCAAAGACAAGGACCCATTGAAGAATTTGCATTTAGATAGTTCCATATCTGGATTTCTATCGAGAATATCACAACACCGTCTTTTGAAGAAGCAAGATAGAGTAAGTGCTATATACCTGTATAATGCAACTACAGTGCCTTAATGTACAGCTAATGATAACAATTGGTAGTTATTAAACTATTTCGGGGCGGTCTGGACTGAAGTATGGTTAAATATAAATTTGATAAAGCTCTAATGTAGATCTTAAAAGATGGTTTGCAAAGTCATAGATATTCACAAGATATATATGGTCATGCTGGATATATATTCCAATTTTCGCAACAAATAAAACAATTTGCATGAACATTGCTTTGTAAGAAATAATGTTTTTGATATTAGGGCAATATACTTAGTGTCCTACCTTGCAATTATTTTTCCCGTCTCTGACAAAGCCCTGGAAATGTCTGAATAAACCACTACAGTAAATATAAATATCAATAAATATAATACGACATTAAACAAATCGCCATCTAGCCCCAAAGTAAGCGTAGCTTGTGTTATTGGTAGGTAATAAGATGACTGATGAATTATGAATAACATACATACATACTTACTTATAATATACAGATAAACACTGTATCACACACAAATAAAACACAATCGTAGACAGAGAAGTAAATTTAATCTTTTGTCTTAGGAAAGGAAATTTTCTGCCGAAGAATTAGAAGATTGTAGTAAAATGTACATTGAATTACTAGAAAAAATTAGCGACGCCTTCAATAGAATACCTAATGTTATTAAAGAGAAATTTCCCGGTTACGATAAAAACACGTATAGCAAAATGAACCATTTGAAGGTTAAACTCAAATCACTTTTACGAAGTAATGCTAACAATAAAAGGGATAAACATAAAAATAATTGTAATTCAGATGCTCAGCTTGTTAATATTGATGATAGTCAGAAAACACAAGATATGTCAACATTTTATGATGATGAAGGTGATGATGATTTTAATACCAAATATAGTAAAGATAACATTACAAATAAAAAAACCATAGATGTAAGAGAACTAAATCATCCGAACACATCTACTCCGGATACGATGTCACTTAATAAACCTCAATCAAAAAAAACAATATATACAGAGAGTGTAGCTAAAAAAATATCACTACTTAATAATACACTGTCGCCTTGCAATGGTGCTTTGCAAAAAAACACAGTTACTCCAGCTAATTCGGACACGGAGTTAGATGTATCTGATACTAAAAAGGGTAAAGGAAAATTTGTATTCAAGAGACCATCAAGATCAACTATTGACGATTCTAATAATTCTAGTGATTCTATACAAGTGCCTTCAAATACAATAGAGAGAGTGAAAAACGCATCGGAGAGATTGCAGCCTTTGCGTTTCGAGACATCGGCGAAGTATTCGCCGCTACCTAGCAGTTCTGTGCACTTCCAAGCTCCATTGATCAGTAATTGTTCACCGGTACAACTCAATGAAGATGAGATACAAAAAAGTAGTCCGAACGAAGATTCTGAGGATATAGGTGAGTTTCTGGGCGGATGGGAGAATCTTGTTTCTACATTAGCTGTCCCTGGGACATGATTCATTCCAGGAGTGTAGCAATGTTACAGCGAGTTTCCCTCGTTTTATATTTTCATGCAATTACACACAAACGCTTACTTTAGCCACGTTAACTCGTATGTTTTTTAAAGCGTTTGTAATTTTTAAAATTTTGTTACTTTTAGATAATTACCAGGTGCCCATAAACTTGGACGACGATACTGATATTTTTCCCGAAACGTACGATGAAAGTGCGGTAACTGTTGATGACTCTATTCCGGGCACAAGTAATGTTTGTTCGAAAAACGCTCAACTCCTCATTGATGATGAAGGTATTTCTTATTAATACAATATCTGTGCCCTGCATTTTTACCCTTTGTAAATTATTCTGTACACTTTAAATAGCCTATGTTACTCTATGTCCTTTCAACATTCTCTGTGCCAAAAATCACGTCGATTGGTTGTTTTTTTAGGACGTTATCTTGAATTATTTGTCAATCATTAGAAATTCAGCAAATTTATTTTCAGGGTTCCCCATATATAATCCGGCAGATTTTGATGACAACGTCGTTTGTTCAGCCAAAGGAACAGAGGAGGTTAATTTAGGAGATCAAACGGTTGCGGAGAGTAGCAAGTACGAAGGAATGGGCAACTTTCACACAGGCACGCAGAACGATGGAATAACAGGCATGGAATCATTATAATCTGTTTATAGTATGCTTTGCTTTAAAATAATAACAAAAAGTTGACATAACAGCCCAGTAAGATTTAAAAAAAAAAATTGGTTGTCTGTAAAGTCGGCTTACTGACGATAGTTGAACGTGACAACGTCGTAAGAAAATACTGATGAAATGGTTGCATTTTTCAAAAGAAAATTTTAATTTTATTTGTTTGATAGATATTATCGCATTTGTAATATCAGTAAGGATTAAAACTTGCGCAGTATAAAATGATATAGGTCATAGAATAGTAATTTGCAAATGCCATCTGGTAATACGGCACGGGACTTTTATGTAGATTTGATTAAACAAGTTAGGAGAATCTTTAACTTAAGATTCTTGTGCCAGTTTACTAGTTTACATTTATGCCAGTGGTGATCTAAGGAGATTCCTAGGCATGTATCACCTAAGACTTGGTAAAACGTTTTTTTGTAGACACATCGCCTACACATCAAATATTATTTCGCCTATACGATAAATTGTTTATTAAATGTATTTACGTTTATTTATCGACATAAACTTTTTACTTATTTTTATTCGTAGGTGAATTTGACGGATTCCAGTACCCTCATTCCGTCCCCATGATGGAGACCTTCAAAGAAAAGTTTGGTCTCAAAACTTTCAGGCCCAATCAGCTGCAAGTGATCAACGCGACTCTACTCGGCCACGACTGTTTCGTGCTTATGCCCACTGGCGGCGGTATGTTTCTTTAAATAAACCTTTTTGTATAATAAGACAAGCTGTCGCCCGCTTCTTCGTTTGCATTTGTATCCACACGCTGCGTGTTGCACTATGGTCCATCATATAATAAACTTGCCTTGACTCAGAAATGAAACGACAATAATATGCTTCGTCGTAATTCTCTCTGTAGTAATATTTGCACGGTTCAATTCTAAATCCAGTGTCAAAATCCAAATCCAACGAAAAATAATTAGTTTTGTGACGGGTATCTGTCTAATGTCGTCAAACGAAAAATACTCTGCCTGTCATATATGACAGATACTCTGATACAATTAATGAAGATACAACCAAAAACCTGTGTTGTTCTTTCAATCACGCTGGCCAAGTGGATTGGTAAACTTCCCACAGTACATTAGGGGAAAGCCTCAGGAGAAGCCATACTAACAAGCGATATTTAATTGCATAAATTAAAAACGCACATTACTCCGCAAATCTATCGAGCGAGCAAAATCTCTCGACATCTTACCAGAGGGGAGGAGAGGTTTTGCTAAATCTCACCAGGGAAAGGGGGTTGGAGCTAAATCTCACGACATCTCACCAGGGGAAGGGGGGTCGAGCAGAATCTCACGACATCTCACATCTCACCAGAGGGCGAGAGGGGGGAGGGTGGAAAAGTCGCCAATATCACCTCATGTTATTAATGGATGCCACCATGATAGTCGTGGTTAATAAATACGCCCAAATGCTCCAAAATTAAAAATTAAAAAATTCCACTTTCATTTATTTCAAGTCGGCCTCGTTTATTAAGTCAGTCTGTTTGTAGTGATTCTACCACCGGTTCGGAAGGCTCCATTCGTCACAACCGTTTCGTTGATGTTGCAGGCAA
The DNA here is from genome assembly GCF_905163445.1 of Pararge aegeria. Lineage (NCBI taxonomy): Eukaryota > Metazoa > Arthropoda > Insecta > Lepidoptera > Nymphalidae > Pararge > Pararge aegeria. The sequence goes on along the minus strand of NC_053199.1, from coordinate 15,428,213 downwards.
GTCCTTGTGCTACCAGCTACCAGCTCTGCTGACCCCCGGCGTCACCATCGTCATATCGCCGCTCAAATCGCTCATCTTGGATCAAGTCAACAAACTGCTGTCTCTCGACGTAAGTTTCCCTCGTTCATATATCATATAAGGGATGGAATATTCGGATTAGTTGCGATGACCAATTATCGTCGTGTCCAATTAATTTGCGGCCTTGACGCGGAAATCTAACTAGATGGCGCCACAAGAATCTACATCGCGCTATCGAAGATTTTTTTAAATGTTTATAGACGAGCGTTTGACTGCAATCACACCTGATGGTAACTGATGATGCAGCCTAAGGCGCGCTTGCCTAGAAGATGCATATTCACTCTTGATTTGAAGGTAGGTATTCATATTGTAGGTACTGGGGAAAATGGAAGCTGGAAGGGCACGAATGAGGGCAATACAGATAACTTCCAACGATTCATAATTCATAATTCATGGTTGGACCTACACCAGCTAAGAGGAAGATCATTCTATCGTTACTGTCGAGCATATCTCCATGGCTCCCGTACATTTCCTTTTCGCGGTTGGTTCAATCCGAATATGGCACTCCAAAAGTTTCTACTCCAAAACTAAAAAATGACATAAATTAGTGATATCTGCATATCGTCTGCGAAAAGTACAGAATTCTCTTGTGGGGTAAAGTATACTACTTGAAATAAATGAATTTAGAATTAGGATTATATAATTTTAATTATTTTCACTTCTTTTGCCTGAGATCAATTCTTTTAAATTGAAAGCTGTATAAATTTGACATAAATATACGCGGTGACAACCATGGCAACAGAAAAACAGGAAAAAGTTAAAACAATAATTTACGTACATACATGTGTAAATGAATGAATCAATACACTTTTATTGTACACCAAAGAAAAAAAGTAGTTACAGAGATATAAATACATATCTAGAGAGTACAATTTGGTGGCCTTATCGCTACATAGCGATTTCTTCCAGGCAACCAACGGCGTAAAAGGAAAAAACATAGACAAGAGGTAGGTGGTGCAATAAATAAGATTTAAAATTATACAAATACTATTTCAAATCATTAAAATTATTAGTGAGGCATATCCACCCATTACCTACACGAGTCTCCTCCTGCAATGTATATTACAGTATTAGGTTGCTTTTCTACCAGAGATGTGCTATGGATGTGTTTGATATCCACCAATCATATTCATTGGTTCACATAGCTTAGCCCTGGTGGAAACGGATTCAACTAAGATATAATAATAATAATAATAATAATAATAATAAATATACTACGACAATACACACATCGCCACCTAGCCCCAAAGTAAGCGTAGCTTGCGTTATGGGTACTAAGATGACTGATGAATATTTTTATGAATTATATATACATAAATACTTAGAAAATACATATAAACACCCAGACACTGAAAAACACTTAATGCTCATCACACAAACATTTTTCAGTTGTGGGAATCGAACCCACGGCCTTGGACTCAGAAAGCAGGGTCGCTGCCCACTGCGCCAGTCGGCAGTCGTTATGTATGTTTTTATATGGAAAGATGCGTGCTACGGATGCCTGCTATGGGCCGTTGCGAGTGGTGGACCTATGTCTCTCCCCTCACTGCGCCGCCCTCACCGCTTTCCTACTATCGATACATCGCATAGCTCGAGATGCGCCTCCTACTTTGCGGGGGCGCATCTTCATAGCGCATCGTCCTCGCACAGTTACATAGCTTAGTATCGGTGGAAACAGTCACATATTTTAGTAGCGTAGATTTCACATCTTCGCAGCATAGCTGGTGGAAAGGCACCCTTAGTGTTTATTGGTGGTGAGCTAGCCCTTTGCACTACCCCCGTTCATCAGTCCGGCCAGTACCCCTTCGTGTGTTGTTGCTACAGATACCGGCCGCACACCTCTCCGGCAGCATAAGCCTGGCGGAAACCGACGAGGTGTACCACAAGCTGTGCATGAAGGAACCGCTCATCAAGCTGCTGTACGTCACCCCGGAGAAGGTCAGCGGCTCGCCCAAGTTGCAGGAGATGCTAGACATGCTGTACCGCAGGGACAAGCTGGCGAGGTAATACCCACAGCCACAGAATTAAGAACGCACGGAAGCCGTGTAAACTTATATTGAAGCGTCAAAAACCACTCCACTTTAGTAGTGGCGCTCGAACAAACCGTTAGTCACTTCATACTATTTAGCAGTAGAAAGTAATTAGTTTACCTCTATTTACAGACAGAAAATTAAAAAGAAAAATCCTGTACCATTTATTTGCACACGGCAGAAGTGTAACTTCTGTAAAGTAGCCTACGAGAGATTGAGGTAGATGTAGAGTATCAGAGCTATCAGGATAAATGTAAGGTTTATTATTTAGTTTCCATGGTTACTAGAATAGTTAAAAAATAATTATAATGTTTTCTATATAACTCTGTCTTATACATATATGTGTTTGTTTCTTCATCTAGAAACTCGGTTTCTTTGGTAACTTAAATACGAAACAAAATGTTTAATGTATTCTATCTCATTCCTTCCCATACATGTGTTGTCTCTAAATCTGTCTCTTTCTTGATTGTGAAACATTGCCTTACATCGAGTTTAAAATCACAGCGGTTCTAATTTCCCTTCAGTAATTATTATAACACAAAGCAATACAATATAACGCCGTAGTGCAGTGCGTGCGCGGTTTTTTTTAACTTGAGTTTTTGGCATAATTTTAAAATTAATTTATCAACGAGATGAAAATTTTGACACAAATAAAAATACATCAACAATCGACACACTTATGCTAAAATTTTTTAATACGCAGGTGCAAACACATGCATTAAACACATGTGTTCTATCTCATTCTCTCGCCGGCTGAATCCAATACATTTTTGTATTTGTGTCTCTTACCTGTCGTTTTTTCCTTTGCATCCGGTTTGAAATCACAACGATTCTACTAGTACCAACTAAACGGTTTGCAGGTTCGTGGTGGACGAAGCGCACTGCGTGTCGCAGTGGGGCCACGACTTCCGGCCCGACTACAAGCGGTTGCACATGCTGCGGGACCGGTTCCCGAGCACCACCATCATGGCGCTCACCGCCACCGCCACGCCCCGGGTGCGGCTCGACATCCTGCACCAGCTGAAGGTACCAAAGTCAAAGTCAAAGTCAAAAATATCTTTATTCAAGTAGGCCCATAGGCAGTGGCGTGCATAGAGGGTATGCACAGGGTATGCAGATTATATAAAATGAAGAAAATCCCCAGTAAGAGCTATAAATACTTAAGGGTAGGCTTTCTATAACTCTTACTATGCCTATCCTTAACTCTTATCGGAGATTTTCTTCATTTTAATTCATCTGCATACCCTGTGCATACCCTCTATGCACGCCACTGCCCATAGGTGGCACTTTTGATGCGTACATAAGAATTAAACGATAGTGAGATGATGGTGATAACCACATTCGTAAACTTAACACTAAAGCTACGAGGGTTCCAAACGCGTCCTGGTCTAAGAAGAAGCCCACAACAAACTTAGCCTGGTGTTTTTTTTTGTTATTACCATCTCACAATGTCATTTTAAATTATTACGGTACCGTACGGCTTTATCGACGACCTCCCTGGCGCAACATTGAGCGCTATGAATTTTTTTTCTACTTCCGAAATAGTATTGTACGTCGACGCATTTCCCCGCTGATTTAAAAAAAAAGTAGGAGGTTTCGGTTCGATTCCCGGAAAGGGAAATTTGGGAATTTATTATTTTTGAATTTCCTCTGGTCTACTGGGAGGCTTCAATAATGTAAGCAACAATGTAAGCAAGCGTGCAAGACATAAGGTAAGCAAGCAAGTAAGCAAGCGCGAGCGTGTACGTAAGCGACAGCTTATCTTCCCATTTCCTTTGCTTTTTATCCGGGATAAAATTCAAAATTTTCAAGTAGGTCTAGTTTATAGGCAGGAAAAGTCAAGTCAGTCTGTTTGTAGCGACTCTACCACCGGTTCGGGGAAAAAGTAGCCCATGCCAGTCTTCGGCTCATAAACTATCTCTAAGCCAAAAATCACGTTGATCCGTTGCTCGATGTCTGCGTGGTTGAAGGACAAAATGTAATCGTTAGCGTCAGCACAGGAACTTTGCTTTTTTCCGGGATAAAAACATTCGCATTCATTATATTAGTATGGATATTATATTACAGGTGAGAAATTGCAAATGGTTCCTATGCAGTTTCAACAGGCCTAACCTCGCGTACCGGATATTAGAGAAGAAGCCGAAGAGTGTCAATCAAGACGTCGCCAATCTTATAAAGCAGAAGTTTTTCAGGTAAATTTTGGCTTTTTGATAATATAGGTGTTAAGAATTACTTTAAATTCTTTCTTTAAAAAATAATTTTCTTTTTTAGAACTTTTTAGTTCTTTTTAGTAATAAGGTTTAATGTATTAAAAACATCCCTTGTGCTTTTGTTATCCCTAATAATTTTTATCTTTCAATATTATTTCATTTTAGAAAACTAGAAAATATAGTATAAACATTTTAGAAGTTACAAAAACATCTGATCTTGGTTCAGGTGATCACAAAAGTTAGGAAAAACTATTACGAGGGACTTACAGATCATAATCGCACGCGGTAACGTAGGATATTATTGTAGTAGTGTTTTTTAATTTATTTTTAAGCATTGTTAATAATTAAAAAAAAAAAATAAAAAAAATAATAAAATAATAATCTTTATTTCGTACATTTGTCCATATCGTGTTAGTAAAACAATGTAGTTAAACCTATGTTAGTACTTAACAGCTAAAAACAACCTTATAAGGCAATTCTTGACCTACCAATGCATACATTTAAAAAATGTGTAGAAACGCATCTAGTACAGGGAGGTTACTATACATTTGATGAATTCCTCAATGACAAGGTAGATTGGAAGCAGCCAGCCTCGCTCTCATATCCCGCAAGATAGAAAAATGATTGTAAATGTTGATGTTGGAAAAGAGCAACTACTGAGTTTCTTGCCGGCTCTTCTCGGTAGAATCTGCTTTCCGAACCGGTGGTAGAGTCACTACAGACATACATACTTGACGTTTCAAAAGTGCTTATAAAGTAAGAATTTATCTAACTCTAACTGATAACACCCCTATACCGCGTGTGCACACCATCCCAGCTTCCCCAGAGAGAGCTGTCCAGCCTGCATGCCAGTGTACTGAGGAGGGTGTTGGTGCTCACGAGCCTGCTCATCATTGACGCAGCACGCTTGATGATCGCGTGCACGCGTAACGGGCCGCTATGATGATGTTGAACGAATGCGAGGGTCTGGTTGGCAGGGACTCCGGCATCGTGTACTGCCTGTCGCGCAAGGAGTGCGAGGGCCTGGCGCTGGACCTGCGGAAGGTGGGCGTGCAAGCGGCGGCCTACCACGCCGGCCTGGCCGACAAGAAGCGCGAGGAGGTGCAGACGGGCTGGCTGGCCGACCGCTACAAAGTGGTACGCTCCTCGCGCAACCCGGCGAGCCTCACTCACATACACTCATATACACTCATATATACTCATATAAACATAGAGCAAGAGACAAGAGAGTACAATTTAAATAATAACAATAAGTAATAAATACACCAAGACCATACACACAGCGCCATCTAGTCCCCAAAGTAAGCGTAGCTTGTGTTATAGGTACTATAGTCGTAAAAATGTAATAGGCCCGTTTTGACATTTGTCATCGCGACGTAACTAGTTATGGAACCATAAGACTCGGGACTCGATACTCACGATAAATCAATTCAAGTTTGTATCAGTACTTGATTGATATTATTATGTATTGTAAAGTGTTCGTTCGTTCAAAGTATTCCTTTAACTTCACAACCAATACGCGTGACTGGCTGTTGATTATACGTCCACTTTTCAACATGTTGAAACAGAGTTAGTACTATATAACAACAAATACAAAAATCGAGTCAAATCACTATGTTTAAATTAATGTCCAAAATAGAAGAGCCATAGTTAACGTAATAGTAAACAATATATATCAAACTTAAACGAGCGCACAGTCAACTTTACAAGATGAGGAACGAAAAACTGCGCAGTGCGCGCGGGGACGCTTCAGTCATGTGCCGCTTGGTCAGATACATCAACTCAGACTCATTATTTAGAACCCATTTTGAGAACCAAGCTCATTCTTTGCAGTAAAGATAACTACACAATATTTAATTTCGATATTCAGTAAAAAAATGGTTACAGCTCTAGTATAAAAAAAAAAAGACTGAGAACGTAACTGTTTTCGGAACGTTTCGCAACAATTATAAATTGCATGCTACTATGAAGTAAGGGCAAAAAGAATACTCGCGATATATTCTTTCATATTATTTGACGTCCCAAAAAAATTTACGTATTTTTTAAAATACTGTATGTAATTGATTTTTATTTTATTGTTTCTTTCAGTTTCGTTCCAAGTTACATTCTATGGTCTTGCACAAATGTCAAAACGGGCCTATTACATTTTTACGACTATAAGATAACTGATGAATAATTTTATGAATAATATACATAAATACTTATAATATACATATAAACACCCAGACACTGAAAATCACTGTAGAAGGAACTACAAAACCCAACATAACAGAAGGAACCCTCTGCAACACAGGTTTTTCTACCGCAGAGGGTAGGGAATTCAAATCTTTGTAACCAAAAATTCTCAAGGTTATAGTGGTTATCTTAAAGGTTAATTTATATTAATGTATTTTAGTAACAAGAAAGTAATAGTCAGTAATTAAATACCCTCTGCAACACAAAGAAAGGCTTCCAAAAATTCTCATGCTCGGATAAATGATTATTATTATAATGATCTTGAAGGATAGTTTATGTTGAGGAATATTAGTACGAAAAAATGGAGCAAAATAATGGAGCATAAAACGCAAAGATAAGTTCGGTCGCAGATCTGCGCGACCATCGCGTTCGGCATGGGCGTGGACAAGGCGGACGTGCGCTACGTGGTGCACCACAGCCTGCCCAAGTCCGTGGAGGGCTACTACCAGGAGGCGGGGCGCGCGGGCCGCGACGGCGAGCCCGCCACGTGCCTGCTGTACTACAGCTACGGGGACGTGGTGCGATACCGCCGCCTGCTGGACTGTGAGCCCGCTTTTCATAATAGGCATGGTTGTAGCTGTTACATAGAATAAACTTACAGTGCAATATACTAGGTTACATAAAATTGATAATTCGTTTAAAGGAAATTGCATACAATTCTACAATAAACTACCAATTGACATCTTGGAGATGTCACTTAAAAAGTTCAAAGTTTGTATTAAACGTAAGCTTATAGAAAAGTCCTATTATAGTATACAGGACTATGTAATCGATAAAAATGCTTGGGCGTGAATTATTGCTCTAACCAGGTTGCACTTCTAATAATTTTAAATGACATTGTGAGATGGTGATAACAAAAAAAAACACCCGGCTAAGTTTGTTGTGGGCTTCTCCTGTGGTTCCAAACGCGTCCTGGTCTACCTGGACGCGTTTGGAACCCTCGTAGTTTTAAGTTTACGAATGTGGTTATCGCCATCATCTCACTACCGTGTAATTTTTATGTACGCATCAAAAGTGCCACCTGTGGGCCTACTTGAATAAAGATATTTTTGACTTTGACTTATTAAGAAGATCCGTAGAAGAACCAAAGTTACCGACATAGCTCAACGAGTCGCGAAGCTGAAGTGGCAATGTGCGGGGCACATAGCTCGGAGAAAGGACGGACGTTGGGGTCGGCGTTGTTCGACTCCCAACGAGGTGGACAGACAACATTAAGCGCGTCGTAGGTAGCCGCTGGATCCAAGCGGCACAAAACCGTAGAATTTGGACATACCAAAAGACCTCTGTCCAGCTGTGGACGTCTATCGATTGATATGATGATAATGATGATAGCGATTTACATATCACTTGCTTCAACGGCGAAGGAAAACGGAAACCTGCATGCCTGAGAGTTCTCCGTAATGTTCTCCAAGGTGTGTATTGTTTGGTAATTAGGTCGTAGTTAGTGGGTGAAGTCTCGGGGAGAAGACACCAGTATAGCTAGCATAGGAAGGAGACAATTATCGAGATATCGAGAGGATATTTTATATTTGGGAGCGAACGTTCCCAGTGTTGCCTGAACTACGGATGCTTTAAAAGTTTAGAGCATCCGTAGTGCTACGACCTTTAGTGAAACCGTACTGCTCCGGTTGTAGTAAGTTATAAAATAAAAGAAAACTAGCTTAAATACTGGGAGTTGGGACATTGTCACTTGATCGCTCTTCCGGTACCATATTAAGCGTGTTTTATCTTTCACGCCATCGATGTAGGTAGAAATAATCTTACACTTGCCACCCTGGTCTTCTCCCCGAGACTTCAGCCCACTAGTGATTGCGACCTCATTACAATTTATTTTTTATTTTACAATACAATGCATTGTGAACACCAGCTGTTTTGTTAAACTACAAATTGGTACTAATGTCTACTTATTCCTTTGATGACGCCACCTACGCCATACACGGCTAGCATGGGCTAGACTCAATTTGCTCCCCGAGGAAAGGACTAAGTTTTACCTTCTCCCACAGCTATATCGACGTCATTAGCCATTGCCTACTTGAAATAAATGAATTTTGAATTTTTTGAACCGAAAGACGGTCACACTGTCTTCTCGTTCTAAAAGGCCTTGTTGCTTGCTAGTGGAGCGCAACACGACCGCGGACGCTCGGCGCGTGCACGAAGAGAACCTCCTGCGTATGGTGGAGGTGTGCGAGAGTGTGACGGAGTGTCGCCGCTCGCAGGTGCTCGCGTACCTCGGCGAGCGCTTCCCCAAGGAGCAGTGCCGCGCCAACCGACTCTCCGCCTGCGACAGCTGCCTCAACGACCACGACTATAAGGTGCGTGGAAACACGCCAACAGATGCGGACATGGACGATTCAACTGGTGTATATTCTATAGGCGGAGGGTAAACCTGATTTTTGGCGTGGCGACACAGGCCGTGGCGACGCATCGCCACGCTACACGATTGAATTTTTGTATTTCTTATGTAACAATAAAAATGAATATTAATTTTGTAATGAAACAGTCATTATTAACCGACTTACAAAAAGGAGTGGTTATATCCATTTGATTGTATTTTTTTTATTTGTGGAACAAATTTGTAATGTTTTATCTTTTCATTATGCAATATCTGCAATGTTTTACATCTGCGAGGAGTCCCATGACGGCTCACACGTTTTGTTTTTAAAGTAATATGTTGTGTTTTTTTTTTCATTTTATATTAGGGTTTTTTTATATATTTATAGACGAGCGCTTGACTGCTATCACACCTGATCGTAAGTGATGATGCAGCCTAAGGTTGTAGGTTTAGCTGTAATAATATGTGGGGTGCAATCCGCCGCCAAGAGCCATTATGTATTTATGTAATGTACATTTTAATGTTAGGTGCTACACTACAGGTTAAATTACACGAACTGACAAACCAAATAAAGATCCTTAGGGGGGTTCGCCAAGGCGACACAATTTCACCAAAGCTATTCTCTGCAGCGCTGGAAGATATCTTTCGCCTTTTAGACTGGTCTTCGAAAGGCATTAACGTCAATGGCAAAATACTGTCTCATCTGAGGTTCGCTGATGACATTGTCCTTACAGCAGAAAGCTTAAAACACCTACAGGCGATGATGGAAGAGCTACATACAGTGTGCACAGCCGTAGGACTTAAAATGAACATCAACAAAACGAAAGTAATGTGTCGGGATAACATTGCCCATATTACTGTCCACGGCTGCCAGGTAAAGTGTGTTTCCGAATATGTCTACCTCGGACAAACAATAACCTTAAGCAAGGAGGGACAGGAAAAAGAGATTAGCCGACGCATCCAACTCGGGTGGGTAGCCTTTAGGAAACTCTCAGACGTCCTTAAGGGAGACATTCCTTTATGTTTAAAGCGCAAAGTGTTCGACCAGTGTGTCCTACCCACTATGACATATGGAGCAGAGACATGGACCCTTACAAAGAAGGTTGTGCACCGGCTCAAAGTGGCTCAGCGGGCAATGGAAAGAGCGATGTTAGGTTTGTCTCTATTAGATAAGATTCCCAACGTAGAGATCAGAAACCGAACTGGAATCACTGACATCGTTCAAAGAGCAGCGGCCCTGAAATGGAACTGGGCGGGTCACATATGTCGAAGGGAGGACGGGCGGTGGAGCCGAGTGATTCTGGATTGGCAACCGCGTACTGGACACAGAAGCATTGGCCGACCACCAGCTCGATGGAGAGATGATATTGTAAAGGCAGTAGGGAAGAACTGGATGCAGTTAACCAGCAATAGACCGAGATGGCGTGCAAATGAAGAGGCCTTAGTCCAGCAGTGGACTGAGATAGGCTGATGATGATGATGATGACATTTTAATGTATTAATCACTTTGTATCCAAGTTAATATATTAATGTTGTTTTGGCTCACTATATATACATTTATTTTGTACACGGACGTGAGACTAGTTTTCGATACTAATAATAATAATTAATTTATTTGCATTAAAGATGGGTTACATAGTAATTGGTCCAAACATTCTTTGCCGTAGCAGCGTGCAAATTGTTTGCATTATTTGAATAGCATATCTCTTGGTTGCGCAGCCGGTCGACGTGACGGAGGACTGCAAGGTGATCGTGCGGTGCATCCGCGCCGCGGGCCGCAGCTCGTTCACGCTGCTACACGTGGCCGAAGCCCTCCGCGGCTCCAACGCACAGCGCCTCTCCGCACTCCGCGACAGCCCGCTGCATGGACGGTGAGTGCTGCCGCTCCTACACCATACTCTGAGGCGTTCACTTCATACATGCGCAAAAGCATTGCCTACACTAATTTTTTTAAGTAACTCGCATAGTAGTTGGAATTTTCCATTTTATGACATCTTCCTGCTTTATGCATACCCTGGTCAAAAGCTATATGCACGCCATATTCGAATTTTTTGACCATACACATTGTGTGCTGTCCCATCACTCATTACCATATCCCATTCATTTAGGTAGCTTTGAAGAGATCACTTTCAATAATAACATAATAATAAAATATATATATATATAATAATAAAATATATTATATATATATATATATAATATATAATTTTTTTTATTTTTTTATCGGTAAGCGTCACGTCTTTGTCGGTAGTGTGGTAACTAGCCACGGTCGAAACTTCCCAATTGACTGATTTTAGGGTGTTTATTTTGGTAACAAAGGGATATTATTTAAATATAGTTTAACGGGTACATACCACGATAATATTTTTGGGTTTGTCGATATTTCGACCCAGTTGCATGGATCGTGCTCACGACGGGACTGCGTGAGTACGAGATGTCAAGTTGGATGTCACAGGCAGAATCTGACTACCCGCTTTCGTGCTCTTTTTGTCGGTGTTTCACGAAATGTTCGACTTACTACACTGACAACGTCACTTTTAATTTTTGTGAGTGCAGCATCTCTTACCTACGCAGTCCCGTTGTTACCACGATCCATGCAACTGGGTCGAAATATCGACAAATCGAATAATATTTTTGTGGTATTTACCCGTTGAACTATATTTAAGAAATGTTGTTTAACCACGGAAATCTTAGTTTAAAATCTTTAATTAAGACAGGGATAGTCCTCTTGTGTCCACCCTGAAGCTCCTATTTTCTCTGCAGCTGCAAGTCCTGGCCGCGTGGGGACGCCCAGCGACTCCTGCGACAGATGATGGTTCGTCAGCTGCTGGCGGAGAAGCTCGTGGTCAACAACGACATCGCCAGCGCGTACGTCCAGCTCGGGCCCAGCGTCGACAAGTGAGTGAACCGAGACAACACGCAGGTTTTGCCAGCAGAGAGCTCTTATAGAGCGAAGACTCTTCCTTCTTGTCTGTGTTCTGTCAGGGAACTGTCTTAGGCGGCATAAATTAATTTTTTAGACTTTAAAGCTTTAAGTAAAATTTCAAGGTCACGTTGAGGCTCATTTAGTTGCATGAGATGACAAATGAAGTTTTGTTTTCTATATATCTTTATAATATGATATAAATGTTTGACGAAGTTATCAATGTCCCTTTGCTCTTCGTCCAACGTAGTTATCTAAAATATCACTCGACTTACATCTGATAGATTTATTTACAATAAATCGCTGCGCAATCACACTTATATATTTATCAGTGGCTCGGATTCCAGGAGAGTACTTCCGGAAAATAAGGATCTACTGCCACGTTGACGTTGTCACTGACACTTATTTTTGTAATATTTTCTGTGCCATTTTATTTCCTTGCTGAGAAGGACAGAAACTCTACGGACTTCTGCATGGTAGCAGAGCGTGTTCGATTGCACAAACTAAAACAATCCCCTCAAAACTCAGGTCCGAACGGAATCGCATGGCATTTTGGTTTATTTTCAATTCATTTGCCAGTATTATACTGCATACTGCTTCTAACGTATGTTGCCAAACTTCAATACAAAATACGCACCAGTTAACTAACTTGATGTCTCGTTATTTGCTGTGCGCAATATTATTGGAGCGAATTAAAAGAGAATATGTTGATTTTTTCATTAAATTAAAAACATCATTGTTACAGGCTTATGTCAGGCAATTTGCGTATCGTTTTCCCGATGAAGATCGAGCGCAAGGCGGCCCTGGTCACCACGGTGACGCCGGCGCAGACCAACGATTCTCATATCGGGGAACTTATCAAGAGACTGGAGGACCGCTGCTACGCCGACCTCGTCGAGGCTTGCAGGTCAGTTGTCTTGGAGACTCAGTTCACGATGAGAGCCCTAGAGTCCTTTTTGACGAACATCATTCTGCAGTTCGTATTTATAGTGTCAGGTATTTGAAACTATATCCTTTGCATCCCTGTGTGATAATCGAGGTTAAGTGTCCTCTGTGCCAGTAACCCTTAATTCTGGCATGTCCATGTTCTTAGTCTGGCCATGTGCGACAACTCTGTGGGCAATTGGTCGGAAGATAGCTTCAACCCTGAGTTAGAAGTATACAGCGCCGGAGTTCTTAAAAGGAGCATTAATAGTTTTTACCCGCTCCAACAACTCGCTTAATTGTCTATGTGCCGAAAAACATGTCGACTTTTGATGCATGCGCTAATGCGTTCTTTGGTGCGGTATGGTGTCGATGCATTACGACAGCTCATACATCAAGGAACGAAAGCCGGCATGGTATTCTAGTCTTATCATCTTTAAACATTAAAAATCTACGATCTCATTTAGTTGATCGGCGAGGCCGGTACTCACATTATCAACATCGGATTCTACGTAACCGTTCTTTAATAACGGCCAAATCGTTACACATTGCGTTGACCTTGCCGCTAACTTCAAATACAGACGTCAAGAAAGTTTGCTTTACCCCCGAAAGTCAATGTCCCGGCTCTCTTGCATCGTCACAAACATGCTGTCCTGGCTCTCTTGTTTTGCCAACTTTCCAAAGGGGCTAGCTAAATTTGGTGTGAACTGGAACTTAGAATTGGCTGTGAGTTCCGCTACTAACATGTCGGTCGCAGGGAGATGGCAGTGTCGCGCGGCGCGTCGCTGGGCGCGGTGTTCCCGCAGGCCGCCCTGCGCGCCATGGCCGCCAGCCTGCCCGACAGCCCGGCCGCCATGCTGGCGCTGCCGCACGTCACGCGCGCCAACTACGACAAGTACGCCGCGCGCCTGCTCGACCTCACCACCGCCTACGCCGTCGAGAAGCTGGGTGAGTGGCCCTCTCTACGTCGTGACCCTTCCACTTCCAACCTTCCGGACGATTTTGATTTCACTCGGCCTTTAGCAACCTGTAAACAGTGGCGTTCACTTCATCCATGCACAAAAGCTGTGCCAATCCTTAAATTTTTGTATAACTCGAAAAAACGAAGAATTTTTCCATTTTGTGGCATCTTTCTTCTTTATGCATACCCTGGTCAAAAACCCTGTGCATGACACTGCCTGTATAGTAATTTGATCCGACCAACGAATCGGGCTACATCCTCGAGATCTCGTTCCTTCCACTTTGCCAGTGACTTTGAATCTTTTCAAGATTGTCAACATCTCTTCTGGCAATGTGACCGAAGCACTCGAGAATCCTCCGAAAACAGGTGGTTGATAGCCTTCTTGTAATTTTAAGCTGTCTCAATATCGAGCGTTGACCCTGTGTGGCGGACACGGAATTCTCTCGGGGCTCGCCATATATCACGCAATTTTTTTGTTAAATTTAACACCTCACGTAATTTATGTACGGGGCGTACATAAATTACGTACTAACTCGTAGTTGAATGAAACAAAAAAATCATGTAGACCTTATCACAGGCAGTTATGAAGCGTTCATACATTTAAAATGTTACACTAATATTAGTGATGTTGATAACTGCATTCGTTAATTTAAAACTAAAGTTAGGAGGTTTCCAATCGCGCTCTGGTCTAAGAGCGCCCACAACAAACTTAGCCAGTAATTTATAGTGACTTCCAAACACCACGGCCTTGAGCCAGCGGTCAGTCCATCTTGTGGATAAGGCCGCCAAATTTTATACGCGTGATTAATTTTCTGTTTGATGTACTTTTTGTAGTGTCCAATAGAAGTTAATTCATTCATTCATGATTTCCTGACGTCTGTCAGTTAGTAATATTGTAGACCTTATAAAAGCGCAGTATGAATTTTAAAAAATATTGTTTTTTTATTACCTTTCACATGCCAAAAACTTCGTCTGCGTATCTAGGGAGATAAAGTTTATCGGCGCATCTTTATGCCCATTTTTTTTTTTTTTTTTGTAAAGCAAATCTATAAATCAGCAAATTAAAGCTGATCTACCTTATTTTATATTTTACTAACCCCCTTAATCACATGTTATAGGTATCCTAATGCAGTACGAAGATGACCTTGAAGACAAGAAATCTAAGGAAAAGGGAGATGACTTTCAAGAAGAAGAGAACGACTCGGAAACCGACTGGAGCAGCCTAGCGAGGAACGCTGAGAACACCTCCACTAGCAGCGGGTCCAGGGGGAGGAAGACATATCGGGGCGGAGTCAGGAAACGGTATTATTTTTTACTCTACAAGGTATCCTTGACTGCAATCTCACCTGGTGGTAAGTGACGATGCAGTAAGATGGTAGCGGACTAACCTGTTCGGGAGTATGGCAGTCGAAATGCAGATTACACAAATTTATGACCATTTCTTGTAAGTTAACAGTTTATATCCACTTTTTCTTTATGACTAATATGTTGTTTTACAAAAACTATATTATTATAAATATTTTGTTTTATCAATAGTTTTCTTAGCAAGGCAAGGTAATTTAATAGGTAGAATTTGTAATAGGGTTGCATTATTGCAATTTTGGAAATAAATTATAGCCTATGTTAGTTCGTGATAGTTTAGCTTTCTATAGGCGAAGAAATGGTTAAAATCGTTCCAGTACTATTGGAGCCTGTTGGGTAGAAACTAGTGTTGCCCAAATGCAAGAACAAGACGAGACTTAGCCAGTCTTGGTCTTGGTCTTGCGCCAATACACCTGGTCTTGGTCTTGGTTTTGGTCTTGCGCTCCCAGTCTTGGTCTTGGTCTTGGTCTTGCAGCAAGAGTCTTGCAAGTCTTGCAATTACCTATTAGTCTATTACTATTTATTAAAGTTTACTTTAAATCTTAGAAAAACGTATTAGAATTGGAACATTGTGAGCTTGAATTAACATAGCCATAGTAAAGATCAAGCAGATTAATAAATAACTGAAGATTTGATAAGAAATTCGAAAAATCAACTGACCTATATGTCGTTTTCCATGGAAGTAACTGTTTCTTAATAAACATTTATGATTTATAAGCTTACATTTGCTAAAACATGTAAAAAAACAAATTAATTACAATAACTTGACTGTATTTTAAAGAACAATACTTATCTGTCTAGAAAGAGATTGAACCCTCAACTTATAAGAAATTTAATAAAAGAGTTTTACGATTTATCATTTATTTGAATAAAAAATAAAATACAACACAAATCAACAGCTTTATCATTAGGTTATGATACTTTATATCAATTCTTTTGACCAAGAATTAATACAAAGTAACCATCTGGCTGACTCATCACTTAACCTATTTCTATGTTTTCTAATTACTAATGATGCTTTAGAAAATAACCTCTCAGCAGGTACTGAAGTTGCAGGTATTGAGAGAAAATCACGGGCCATTTTCGATAAAATCGGATACTCTGTCTCATGCGTCCTCCACCAATCTAAAATGTCTTCCGAGCTGGCAGTTCTTGGTTTTCTCAGGTACTCCTCCAACTCGTCTATCACTAAGCCTTGAAGACAAGATCCGGATGACGTCGAGGGACATTCATAGAGTTTATCAAAGTCTATTAAGTCTTCATCTTCATCACATACTTTATTGTCTTTTTCTGGTAATTCCAGAGATTTGTTCAGTGAGTGTAGACTTTTATATTCTTCATAAAGTTCATTGAACTTGCGCAGACTTTCTGTTTTAAGTTGCTTCCCCCACATTGTCAGGTCAAAAGTCTGAGCCTTATGCCTTGGGTCTAAAATTAAAGAAGTACAATAAATCCAGTTGCTCTTCTTGTAATGTTTAAGCATTTTGTCTCGAGCTGCTTGGAAAGCTAGAATGAGCCTTTCATCCACTTCAGATCGATTAGGTTTCTCATCTAACTGTTTTACCATGGATTCAATTTTATCTAGCAAGAGATTAAATGATACAATGACTAGCGGTAACGTAACATATTTGTCTCCACCAAGTTTTGTACTTAAAAGTTTAAAGTTTATTAGAAATGTATGTAATTTTTCGAGTACCTGCCATTCATTAGCTGTGATTTGAAAATCATTCAATTCGGTGACAGAACTGCACAATATGTCAATGCCCGCTCTCACTTTTAAACCAAATCCAATCATATCATGTGTGGAATTCCATCTCGTTGGACAGTCAAGAATGGCATTTAGATTTGATGGCACGCCAGCTGCTTCACAAGCAGACTGAAACTTCTTCTTCACTATCTCACTTCTTTTTATTTTACTGGAAATACTGCGTAACTTTGTTACAGATGTACGCGAGTCAGCAATATTTGGTGCAGATTCTTCATCTTCCTCATCCTCAGTTTCGTCTGCATAGTCTTCGTACTGCTGATCTTGCGCGTTAGTGTCAGATTCACAGTGTAATGCTAAGGTCTTTAATAAATCTTGTACACCAAGGTTTAAAATGTGAGCAAAGCACCGGAAATGTTGATTGTCTGAATCAAAGTGTGGCGGCAGCTGTTTGCCCAGTTCATACATAAATTTGGTATTTGCAGTTGCGTTGTCGACCGTGATACCTTGTATTTTATCAATTATGCCATATTCCAATAAACATTCATGGAAAATAGTTGCAATATCTTCCCCAGTATGTCGACCGCGTGATGGTATAAAATCAAGAACTACAGATCGATACTTCCATTCGTTGTCTATATAATGAATAGTAACCCCGTAGTAACTCCTACCAGCAATTGACGTCCACCCATCAATGGTAAACGACATTTTAGATGATAATGGTTCAAGTCGTTCCTTGAGATTCAATTGGAGCTCTTCAAATCGCTCTTTGACTTTCCTTCTAAGTGTAGACCTTTTAGGAAACACCATATTAGGGCAAATACGTCGAAAATATACTTGTGTAGCTTCGTCATCGAAAAATGAGAAGGGAAGATATCTTTTCACCACCCAATCAACTGTAGCTGACGTGATGTTGTCACTGCTGTTTTCCGACTGAAACAAAACAATAAATCTTGTGTTATTATTTAAAACATACTAGGTTTGAGCGTATAAGAGGAGGAGGTTTGTTGTTGTTCAATCGAGAAAATCGTTAAATTGATATTTGTTATATTAAGGTTGCACTGTACTGTAATTTACCAAAATAAAGTACTTAGTTGTTACTGGCCGATTAAATGAAAATATGGGTGTTTATAAAAAATATTTAAGACGATAATTACATACTTAATATGTCGCACCCCTAGATGAAAACACCACTAACTCAAAAATACTTACGTAAGTTAATGGCGTTTTTAAAAGTATCGCATGAATAGCTACGCGGAGTTAAAATTCTTTTAACTGTTAAAAAAATATTCTTACCTGTCCACTTCTTCCAGCGGTTACTAAAAAGCTTGTGATATCTCCACTTAATTTTGGTTTAACAGGAAGAAATATTTCTGATTCCTTTTTGTGGAAAGACATTAGATGTTTCCTTAAGCCTGAAGTGTTTCTGTTTTTCATTTTTATTTCAATCTTTTTATGTTGGCACAATTTACACAAGGCAGTTTGGGATGCATGAATTATTTCGAAAAACTCCTCAAATTTGCTTTTGGGTCTTTTAGATCTGTGACTCAAACTCTCGTTACTCGGACTAGAATAATTTGAATCTTCGTCACTCATATTAAATTGTACACGTGATACGTTTTTAGAAAACAACGAGAATTAGTAAAAACAATTATTAAGTTAGAATCGAAGCACAGCTCAATTGGAAATGACTGGAATTAAAATAATTCCTTCATTTATAGTACGTTTCCTTGCTTTTTACCGCGCCGCCTCGCCACGTGCCGGCTCTATGAAAAGGATGCCGCCGCAAATCGAACGATGCCGCGTGCGGCGTACATACACACACTAAATATTACCTACTTGTACAGATGCGACCCGTGAATAAAATATATGTAAAGAATTAGTGCCAATCACTATTCTTTACATATAAGTGAATGTTTTGGCGTGCATCTATACTAATATTATAAAGCTGAAGAGTTCGTTTGTATGTTTGATGACAGAAGTTTTAAAATAAATAAATAAATCCTGAACGTCACTATACCTCCAAAGTTACTATTCCTCGTGGACGAAGTCGCGGGCACAGCTAGTAAATACTTACTCTCATCATCTCTCTCAGAGATATTCGAACACTTTTTTGCTATTTTTTCTTGTAAAAACTTAAGAAATATAATGACTAAATGTACAATAATAGTACCTAAGTAATTAGTTTAAAACCATATAAGTAATCAATATTATAATTACTTACTAGAATGAATTATTATGACATCTACTACCTATCCTCACCATTTTATCCTAATCATAATACTACTTGCGTGATCAGTATAATGTATTCATTTTCATTCTAAGCACTCTGAAACTTATTTATTCTTTGGAACACCTGTAGGTACTCTTAAAATTCGAAATTATTTTGCATGAATAGTGTCAAATGTTATGATTTCGGCGCGGCGGCAACGATTGTTTTAGATTTCAAAAGAAGCCGCCGGCGCGTGTATCATAACCATGTACTTCCGAAAAGCGGCAAATTTCTTTGAGAAGTAAGTACAAAACCTTTGATGCCGCATTATCAAAGTGCCGATGGTTAAAACATAACTATGCATGCACTCAGTTTGATTTTAATAGATATTTTTTTATTCGCTATGTTTATGGTATTAGTCGTAATGCGCATAGGTCCAGTTTTTCATATTCTTTGATATAGTTTTTTGCGTCTCATAGAATTCCTAAGCGTACCTACCTACCTATACACCGAACTGTTACACCTAACTACTCCGTGAAATAGCGCTAAGTCCTAGCTGCAAGACGCAAGAGTCTTGCAGGCTATGTCTTGTTCTTGCTCAAGTCTTGCACGGTCAGTCTTGGTCTTGGTCTTGCTAAAAATACGCGGTCTTGTTCTTGGTCTTGGTCTTGCAAAAACGCAAGAACAAGACCAAGACTGCAAGACCAAGACTGAATTTGGGCAACACTAGTAGAAACAAACAAAAAAATCTTTCCTCTTATTTAGTATTTTATGTACTTTTTTGTAACATTTATCCACCATTCATGTTTTCTTTTTCGAATTGACACTTGGTAATAACCACCTGAGGGGTTGCTACGGCACCACACGCGTAGAAAGGGGGGGGGGGGGGCATTAATCTTTGGAAGTTGTATATATGGTAAATTTTTGTGAACACTTAGTTAGCGCGATGCAGGATCTTTGTCATTTATTTATTTATAGCTTCAGGAAACCACCCAGGTTTGTAATAATATTGTGGCGCCATCTAGTTTTTGGTAATGTGCAGACCGCTACTTAAAGTTCTGCAATCCCACAGGTACAAGCGCAAGGGTGGCTCGGCCGCGAAGGCGAAAGCAGCGCGCGGCGCATGCGCGGCGCTCGCCCGCGGTAGAGCGCGCACGGCCGCCCGCTCGCCCGCGCGCAGCCGCCCCGGTACGCCGCGTTATTTATTGATACTGAAGCCGTGCTGGCTGTACGTAAGCAAGCAGTGGCGTGCATAGCGAGTATGCACAGGATATGCGGACGATAGAAATTAAAAAATCACCAGTACGAGTTATAAAAACTAAGGATAGGCTTTGTAAGAGTTATAAAAAGCCTACCCTTATGTTTTTATAACTGGTACTGATTTAGATTCACAAATCAGCCCGACAGATGGCGCCGGGGTCCGCTAGTATACATATAAAAACCCAGACACTGAAAAACAATTATACTCATCACACAAACATTTTCCAGTTGTGGGTATCGAACCCACGGCCTTGGGCTCGGAAGGCGGGGTCGCTGGAAACTGCGCAAATCGGCCGTTAAATGTATTCCGAAAAAGATTGTCACAAGTGTATTCAGATCTTCACCACATAGCGATTTCAACAATGGTTTTTAACTAAAGTGGTTTTTCCATGCAGGTACGAGCGCTAATGCATTAGGTACTATGCCGATGCCGCGAGCTAACAGCGCTGTTTTGAACACACGACCCGGCGTGTTCAAACCTTCAAAACTAAATCTAATATAGGCAATAATAACATTATTATTGCACTCGTGCCATAATATTCTTTTGTTATACGCATTTCGTGTTTGGGTGTGGAACGCCCTTCTGATTTCGATGCTGCATGATTCTTAAAATGTTTTTTTATAATAACAATCGTATACGTGTCGCTGGTAACTGTCGAATTTATGCGTAATATCTGACGATTTAAGAAGTGTATAAATAAAAATTAAAACTGTTTTATATTAACGACGACCTCCCTGGCGCAACCCTGAGCGCTGTGGATAGCAGGGATAATTTCTGAATTTTATCAGGTCTGGTCTGGTGGGAGGCTTTGGCCGTGGCTAGTTACCACGCAGCATTGAAGCAGCGTGGAGGGCCAAAGCTCTATATTGATATTTATAGGATGATAGCAATGAACCCTTCATATCACAAGTTAATTCTTACACACTTTTAAAAACAGTTTATACGTAACCAAAGTTGGCAAAGATTTTGGATT
Organism: Pararge aegeria; assembly: GCF_905163445.1. Classification (NCBI taxonomy): domain Eukaryota; kingdom Metazoa; phylum Arthropoda; class Insecta; order Lepidoptera; family Nymphalidae; genus Pararge; species Pararge aegeria. The sequence continues at coordinate 15,407,007 of NC_053199.1, read as the reverse complement.
AGAGGCGTTACTTTGCGGAACACCATGATATACTGTGAAAATGATGCTTAATTTTCATTGGATTTCAGTTTTTTTTCTGTGGCGTTTTCCACATATATATACTCAATTTTTTCATTCCCATCTTATAGCGAAAACTAACTTTTCCTTACAGTAGTGTTAAGTTTGTTTTTAAAATATATAAAACGTGTCAAATTCAAGTTCGAAAATGTTTTATTCATGTAGACCTTATCACAGGCACTTGAAGCGTTATACATTTAACATGTTACACTAATGTTAGTGATGTTGATAACTGCATTCGTTAACTTAAAACTGAAGCTAGGAGGGTTCCAAATTAATTAATAAAAGAAGAGCCAACAACAAACTTATTTAGGTTTTTTTTTGTTATTACCATCTCACAGTCTAGTTATGAAGTTTGGAGCAAGCTTTTTTATCATATATGTATGTGTAATCGTTAATATAATGAGAGACATCTCAAGGATTGTCTTTATAGTAAAAGTTTATAATTTATTGTGCACAAGATCAAATTTATATGTAACTTTAATAACAATAATAATAATAATAATAAAGCAGAATAGGTTTGCGTCACGTCAAAAAGCCCGTTATAATAAAAATGTATTTCCTTTTATATATTTATTAATTTTTAATATTTTGAAACATACTGCACTAATGAAAAGATTACATACAAAATAAGACGTACAAGTAAGAAGATACTTGTGATATTGGGATTTCATAAATTTTATTATTCGTGATTACAAAGTGTGATAAATTTAATTTTAAAGTGTTTTTCATAAATATATGTAATATTTATTTTTCCATTTCAGTTTAATTATTAACCAATAATTGTTATAAAATGTCAATTTTGATGTTGCCTTAGTGAAATAAATAACTAACGTTAAATTAATAATTCATAATTAAATAAGTTTATAGTGATCTTAAATAAATTATTACATTTATACGGAAAATTTGGTTTAATTTACATTTAAATAAGGGCGGCCTTATTGTTGTAATTGCTTACAGCAATAAGGCCGCCTTTGCATGTCTACATTGTTTACTGTATACTCCTTAATGTTTCTTTTCCGGTGTGGTTACGTGCGTCATAAAACAGGCAAAATCCTAAAGATTGTTAAATTATAAAATTATGCCTTCCGAACCAGCGGTGGAGTCACTACAAATAGACTGACTTGACGTTTCAAAAGTGTTTTAACCTAGGAAAAAAAAATACAGATAAAATTCAATTTTATTATTTTATTTAATTTTAAAACTCTTCAATTTTATTAATTTTTTAAAAATTTTAATACTTTACAAGTTGTGTCGGGAGGGCATACTCAGGTATGGTCCAGGGAATGAAACAAAATAACTAATTAAAAAATAGTGTTTGCGATCAGGGTGATCACGCTTTTTTCCTTCACTTCATTGTTTAAAATAAAAGTTTTTTTTTTATATTAATATGTTTTTATTGATCGACCACTGACATATTGTAATAGCGGACTAACGGGCCAGGTGACCCAGGTCCCAGGTCCATTTGGACTCCACATTTGATACCATCACTTAAACATCTGTTTTTCTGTATATTTGTCCAGACTAAGATTTCGCCGTTTGTCCTTTCTACAGGATGATTATAAGAATTTGACTTGCGGAGGAAATTTGACTTGCTTATGCAACGTATATTTCGTTATGTGACGTGTACGGCAGTTACATGTGTATGATAATCTTCATAGGCTCGCCGGTTTTGGCGAACTCCATGGCTTCCTTGGACTTCTGTAGTGGGAAGTGATGGGTGATGAAAGACTTCAGATCTATGGCCCCACTGGAAACTGCAGCCAGTGCTTGGGGGTATCTGCAATATTTAATACAATTTATTTTATGAAGAATAACTTCTATCACATGTTTGGGATGGGGACCTTAAAAGTGAAACGAGCGAGCGCAATCATAACATCATTGCCTGAGAGAGCTTTCGAAAAGAACGTTCGTAGTAGCTGCAATATGTAGGATTACTTGCTGACCAATTAAAGTATACAAAATTCCATTCCGTTAACATCTTTGACTGCATCATTAGTTACCACCAGGTGAGATAGCGGTTAAGTTGTAAAAGAAAAAGAAAACTAATCATCGATAAATTTAGGGCGCACCAACTTGATGATTTGATGCGCTTAACATCCAGAGCGTTGAAAGCTTAGTGATAGCACGTCTGATTTTGCAAATATGTATCCTTAGTTTCACGTATGCCTATTGTGTGCTAAGGCTATGGACTCTCCCTTCTCCTGGATTGCGTAAGTAATTGAATATTGGATAGAAGCAGGTGGAATTCCATGACAAATTATGAAAACTAAGCTTGATTTGCTATATTCCGCGAAAAGCAGGAGAATGTGTATGGTGTAATTTATAATCTCAATGAATAATTTTTAAGTGTGTTCTTAAGAATTATTCATTGTAAAGTCAACAGCATCATTTTAATTATTCATTGTAAAGTCAATAACATCTCCTCCGAGGATGCTCCGGTTTCGGATTTAAACTTTCGTAATGTCCCCTACATTGCCGAAGATCTCTTTGCTATGGATTAAAAGGATTGAAGAAATTATAAATTACAGCATACAGATTCTCCTGCTTTTCGCGGAGTATAGAAAATAAGGCTTAATTTTCATAAAGTAACTGAAGCCACCGAGCCGCCCGTGCGCGTGGCCTGGCTCTTTGGTCGCCACGTGTGCGGTGAGGAACTGAGACAAACTAACGAGTTGAGGAGGCGGTACGCGCCGCGGACGTCCACCTCGCGTAGCAGCGCGCCCGTCAGCGGCACCTGTACGCTCTCGGCGCCGATGCCCACCACCAGCACAGTGCCGCCCGAGCGCGTCACCTGCAACGTGCCAGTAGTTACATTGAGACAATAACGAAGAATCGCTAAAATATTGTTTAGGTATAACTAATGATATATGATTAATGTTTTATAAAATACGTATTTTTATTTTCATTTGCAGTGAGGTTGATATTTTTTTCAATAAATAAAACTGCAAAATCCCAGAGCGCTAGATCCGCCATGACAGGTGGAACGCCGAATTCAAAATTACCACGTCGCGTCTACATTAATATAATTTTATACCACTTGAATTTCGAAAGACTGCGTAGGTAGGTACCTATATCAAGTATTTTATGATTTTCAAACTATCAGTTGCTTTTTTGTCATTAGCAATGGAACAAGGACGTAGGTCCTATTACCTAAAGGTCTTATTTGCCTATGTCGTGCGGCCATAACACCCAGCGTGCAATTTCGTGGGAAATATTGTTTTTAAATATAATATGAAATTTATAACAATAAAACCTTTCATTTCTGCAAAAATAAGATATTTTTTGTATACCATAAATACTTCTGTACATCAGAGGGCAGTTTTTCAAAATTATGAGGTCTATTGAGGACTTTGCAGTAAAGGGGCAGATTCAGGATTATGCATGAGCTATTTGGATCCATTGTGGACCCGCGATTTTCTTATTATCATCATCCCATCGAGTACACGGTCTGCCTCTGTAGCGCTTGCCTGGTGGGCCTCTCCATGTGGTTACTGTTTTGGTCCACCTGTGATCTGTGAGGCGCGCCTCGTGACCCGCCCATTTCCACTTTACACGTTTTTTTGCGTAGCTTAGTGCATCTATTATTTTCGTGGCTGTTCTTATTTTTGTGTGTCTTATCTTGTGTAGCTTTTTAATGTTTAGCGTGCTCCGTTCCATTCCTCTTTGACATGTATTTATATTGTTTTTTTGTTTTATTTGTAAATTTCCTTGTTTGGCATGCATATGTAAAAACCAACAGGTTGTTGGTAGGTGACCAATTTCCCTCTTCTGATTTTTGTATTTTAATAACATTTTTCTTTTCACCAACAGTAACTTCTTTCTAATTCTTAATTTAATTCAGGCATTTTAGCATTTCAACCAGTGATTTGAACTATGATTATTTCTGTTTCTGATGATTTCTGACCGGAACACAGTATTGGAGCAACGCTGTGTTCTGGTCTGCGGGCGGCGCGGCGTGGGTGCCGGCGTAATTTCAGGCACATAATGCTAGGCCTACGCCCCAGTTTGATGGACACAGGGCCGCACGTCGTACCACGTATTCTTTACATGCCCTGCGAAGTGTCGCTCTATTTATAGGCGATGGTTATCCAGGTGGGCCATCTTCTTTATCCGTCAATTATTAGTTTAAAAAAAATCAGAAAAGCATTATAGATATATCCTATAGAATCCGAGCATTTATTTTTTCAAATTAAAAAATTATGAAAAAAAATCTGAATCTATTGCTCTTTTGCTTTATTTATGACAAACTAGAAACACATCTACTTTCGCTTTATATAATTAGGGATGTAGATAACTTTTATCGTCGTTAGTAACTTACCATCATGGCTACTCTCTGGGCGGACGCAAAGCCGCATGCGTCCACAGTAATGTCAGGCGCGGTTCCCAGCGTGTCTGTGATCCTGGCCACGACCTCCTCGTCGCTGTATTCCTTCTTAACAAGCAACGTGTGATCCGCGCCTAACTTCTTAGCGGTTTTGAGACGCGATTCAACTACATCTGGAATAAAATTGAAAGGGTAGCCAACTAAGCTTGTCCAACTACTTTGACAGCGTAAGTGGCGGCAAAAAGGGCGGTTCGACCCGGGTGCCAAGCATCAAGGGGGACAATGGAATGCCAACTCAGTTACGGAGATTGACACTGGAGCATCTTCACATCAAGGATGGCGCGGGTGTAAGATTTTTTAAAAGTATTTGTAGTTCAGTGGCATTTTGTGTTAAATTTAAAATCTTACATTTTTACTATCGGTTAATTAATCCTTTATTCGAATAACGTGATAGCCTTGTGGGTAAGGCTTCGTGTAGGCCGAGTTCGAGCCCTGGCACCACTGACTTTTCGGAGTTTTATTAAAGGAGGAATATTTAAATTCAAGCAATTTAAATATCACTTGCTTTAAACGGCGAAGGAAAATATCGTGAGGAAACCAGCATGCCTCAGAGTTCTCCGTAGTTTTCTCAAAGGCGTGTGAAGTCTACCAATCCGCACTTGCCTAAACTCTTCCCACTCTGAGAGGAGACGTACCCTGTAGTGGGCCGGAGAGGGGTCGATGAAGATGTAGATAAATCCTTCATACTATAATAAGACTTGTTTATGAGCTTACGTTTAATACAAACTTTGTATATAAACTTTATACTATGGGTATAGGAACCTGGTTACCTGTGAGAAGAATCTTAGTGGCACCCATAGCGCGTGCGGTCATTGCGCATAGCACGCCAATAGGGCCGGCGCCTAGAACCACTAAGGTGCTTCCGATCTTGACGCCTGCTCGGTTGCAGGCGTGGATGGCGATCGCCAAGGGCTGGACGGCAGCGCCTTCTTCCATGCTCAAATTATCTGGTATTCTGGAATTAATGTTTCGGATATTTTTATCTGTCTGCATCCCTATCCCTATCCCTATCCCCTATTTAATATTATAAATGTCAATGTAAGTTTGTTTGTTACGCTTTCATGCAAAAACTACTTAACCGATCCTCATGAAACTTTGTACATATATTCTTGGAAGTATTAGAAGTAATATAGGATATTTTTTAACCCGACATTAAGCTCGGTTCCTTTGGGAGACGGGATGAAAGTGTTTGACGATTTTACACCATAACTCCGACAAATTATAACAGATTTAAATAATTATTTTTGTACTGAAGAGGTTATAATAGGTGTTTAATTTTGCCGAAAACTGTGGTTGGAGATAGAGAACCGAACTCCTCAGCGGACAGCAGCAAACTCATCAATTAAGGCTTAGCGAAACTGAATACTTTAATTTTTTTTAGATCTACAACTAAATTTATTGCCACGTCAAAAAACAAAATCAAACGCAGACGAAGTCGCGGGCAACAGCTAGTATTTATATAAATATATGTATCGGGCTTTTAGCCCAGTGGGTAAGACTTCGACTTCATATTCGGGGGACTGAGTTCGAATCGCATCTAACTTTTGTAAGTTATAGGCGTTTTAAATATAGAAGTAGGTATAGAAGCAGGCGTTACTTTACGGAAATCCATGATATATGTAGGGTGTAATTTATAATTCTTGAATCCTTATACTCCACACCAAACAGATCATCGGCAATGTACCCTCTACGCACGTTTCGCTCCGATACCGGAGCATCCTCAGGAGATGAATAATTGTTAACTTAACAATTTTTCATTGTAAGAAGTTATAAATTACACCATACAGTTCTCCTGCTTTTCGCGGACTTTAATTTTCATAACAGGCGTTTCAAGCAATTTAAATATCACTTGCTTCAACAGTGAATGAAAACATCGTGCAAAAACCTTTCATGCCAGAGAGATCTCCATAATGTCACCAAAGAGGTGTGAATTCCACCAATTCCGCACAGAGGCAGTGCGGTGGTCTACGGCCCTGACCGTACGACCTGACTTTGACTCTGATCCCGATGAAGTGATATTGAAACTTGATAAGTGATAGTAAAGTATTTAATCAATGGGGAACGGTGGTGTACTTGTGGCAGTAGTCAGCGACGTGTTTGTAGTACTGGCAGAGGTTCCCGGGTGAGCCAGGCGTTGAGCAGTAATTTGGGTCGTAGCACAGGTTGTAGCGGCCGCAGCGGCAGAGCTCGCAGCTGCGACACGGCTGCGTCGGCTCGATAGCCACCCGGTCGCCGACTGCCAGGCCCGCCACCTTGCTTCCCATCTAAAGACGGTGAGAATAGCAGTGAGTCGCCAAGCAATTTAGCGTTCCGGTACGATACTGTGTAAAAAAAAATCGAGGTTTTTGTTTAATATAACAGTCATACCTCTCAGACTGCATCAAATGAGATTGCTGTCACGAGTTTACTGCGAATAAGTGAAAAAAAAATGCCGCTCCAAATGCTAATTATTCACCGGCTAAGTTTGCTGTGGGCTCTTAGACCAGGGGCGCGTTTGGAACTCTCCTAGGCCCTAGCTTTAGTTTTCAATTCACAAATGTAGTTTAACATCATTCCCTCACAATGATGGCAACACATATGTGTATATGTGACTTTAAAGAACATGACAAGTTAAACTAGTCCTTTAAGTAACGCCACTGGTGTAAACTATGAACGTTTCATAAGTGCCTGCGATATTTTTACACCTTGGGATGCGACGGTCTCCTTTTGCGAGCTAATAATGTCGCAGAAGGTGGCGACGGAGAGAGGACGACGTAGAATCTCAACCGATACGTCGAAGGAGGATCGGGCGCAGCCATCTTGCTCACGAACGTCCTCTGCCCCCTTGATGAGGACCCACGGGCGTAATGCGAAGAAACCGTTACCCATTCCGACATAGCCACCGTGCCTCACCGTGGCGCTACCGCTATGTTATCTATTAAGATTTCCCCACGAATAAAGGTATACGTGAATAATAAATTTTAAAATATGGATTTCAAATTTGAATTTGAATGCAACTGTAAGTATATTTTTTCATTTTACCCATTGACGATTTGAGCTTACTAGAGTAAGCTCACTGAAGACAGTGGCACAGCCTGCTCTTAAAAAATATAAATTTCCATGTCCTCACCTTAACCACAACACCTGCCCCTTCGTGGCCGAGTATAACTGGTTCGGTGAGATTGACGAGCCCGCATTTCCCCGTCGAATAAATCTTCAAGTCCGAACCGCAGATTCCGCAGCAGTCGATCTTTATCAAAACTTCTGGAAAAGTAGCTGAGTCAACGACTTTTTTTTATGTTTATATACGAGCGCTTGACTGCAATCACACCTGATAAGTGATGATGCAGCCTAAGATGGAGCGCGCTTGCCTAGAAGATGCCTATTCACTCTTGATTTGAAGGTACTCATATTGTAGGTACTGCGGAAAATGGAAGCTAGAAGGGGCGGTGCGAAGCAGAAACGATGATGCAAAAGCATTTCGCACGCGTCCGCGTTATATCAACCACGTCGGAATTCAGATCCTTTCGGGGCCTCGCGGTTCGATGATAAAAAGGTGAGGGGGGAATTAGATCAAACAGTTCTTGAGCACAATCTCGGAAATATATTTATATCAGGACTTCATTCTTATAGATAATGAGCTTATATAAGAATGAAGTATAATAAAAATTTAAGTCAGTGTTTTTATTTTCATGGTTTTAGGACATCGCCAACAGATGTCATTAGTAGTGGAGTAAGTCGCACTAGTATCGTTTAGTTTCGGGACATCACAGTGGTATGCATAAGCGACCTTGTGTCGTCACCTTTTTAAATTTTTTTATAGTTTGTAATAATAATTGACGGACTGAGCAAATAACCCACCAAATTTTAAGTGAAAAACCATCGCATATAAACAGAGCAACACATCGTAGGCCATGCAAGGAACGTGCACAACAACGTGCGCAACTTTTATTGGTTTTTGATGCTTCAATATTAGTCTTGTACACGGTTTCTGTATGGTCTTAACTAAGTGGTTAGTTGTTACATAAGTACAGGAGGGATGCATTAATACATTTCCCAGCGATAACAACAAAAAATTGGTACGTAATTGGTAATTTTAAAACTATAAAGTTTTTTTATACATTCAGCTACATTGTATACAAAACGAACTGTTTTATTAAATGTACCTAAGGATGAATGAGATGTTGTTACAGATAAATTATCTAAAGTCAAATGTCAACGTACCATTGTCGTTTATCTCGGGCATTGGCAATTTTTCCTGTAAAAATAATATTCTTTTAGATAACAAGATACGACATCAAAAATAAACAAGAGGTGCGGTGATAGCCGTGTGCTTATGAATACGGCCTCACTTTTTTTTACTCAATTACATTTCACTTGATTTAAGGATGAAAGAAAACATCGTTAGGAGATCTCATCAGTGGGGTGCACTTCATACATGCACAAAAGCACTGCCTACTCAAATTACTTTGTATAACTCGTATGTGAGGGAAAATTTTCCATTTTGTGCCTTGTTCCTGCTTTATGCATACCCTGGTCGAAGACCCTGTGCACGCCACTGAATCTCATCCATCCACCCATCATGCCTGAGAGTTTTCCATAATTCTCGCAAAGGCGTGAGTCCATTGTCCACCAATCTGCACAAGGCCAGCATGGTGGGTTAAACTACTTTGGTTGTGAGATCAGACCCGTGTGCCCGATAAAGATGATGATAAAAGCTTTTTTTATGAGTTGTCACGATTGTCTACTACGCTAGAAGACCGTGTACACCACTGGCCTCGTATAATATACTGTAACTTTAAATAGGAAATTATGTTCTGACTTAGCGACCAATGAACTTTATTTTAAGCAAAGAGTTAGTTGACAGGACGGAGAGTAACATAGGCTATTTTGTCCCAGGGAAACAAACAATTACCCGACTAAGTTGGTTGTGGGCTCTTCTTAGACCAGGGCGCGTTTGGAAACCTCGTAGCTTTAGGTTTAAGTTGGCGAACGAAGTTATAACCATCCTCTTACAATTATGTAAACATATATGTATGAACGCTTCATGATCGCTATCAAATGCCTGTGATAGGCCTACGTGAATAAAGATTTTTTTTTTAAATTAGAATTTGATTCCAAAGGGATTCGTAAAAATCCGGAACAAACGCAGGCGAAGAACGCGGGAAACAGTTATTTAATTAACTACTTAAACAATACTAACGATTCTTAAGTCACTGGGACCATAGAGCACAGCTGCGTAATTGTTCGCCATTTGTTACCGATCTTCGCGCGGCCAGTAGCTTAATGGAACTGTCCACTTAATACCGATTTCGTTTTAATTATTTAATAGTTATGATAAAAGAACATTGTGATAATGAACAGCAATTAATGTTTGTTTAACAAAACAAGTCCGCGGAGCTAGTTACGTAACATTTGGAATTAAGACTCGTCTTCGGTAATCCGCATTGCTCGTATTATTCTGAAATGCGAATTTATGTTTGTTGGTTTGTACTCAAATCTTACTACGACGTTAACTCTTTCAAATCGGCATATTTGCTCTATTTGAATATTCTACATCAGTGATTGTTGATGTTGAATGAACGAGTTGATGAATTTCTTAATGACAAGGTCGATTGGAAGCGGCCAGCTCGGCTCTCATCTCCCGCAAGATAGAAAGATAATTGTAAATGTTGATGTTGGAAAAGGTCAACTACTGAGTTTCTTGCCCGCTCTTCTCGGTGGAATCTGCTTTCCAAATCGGTGGTAGAGTCACTACAGGTACACATACTTGACGTGTCAAAAGTGCTTATAAAGTAAGACTTCCTAAAATAAATGAATTTTAATTGCCAGTGGTCCAGGTGAACCCTTAGGGACCCACGATAGGCTAGGGGTCTACATTGAAGTGATGAAAGTTCGTGTATGTTTATGTACCTAAATACCACAGTTTTATTTAAGTAATATTTACTTACATACTATAAACAAACGCAGTCAGGTAACAAGGATTAAGAAGGAGGGAGGAGAAATAAAATGAAACACAACTAAATAAAAAAAGTATATTTATATAGTTTATACAATGGTTTTAAAATAAATACACATTTATTTTATTTTTTAAAATTACAAGACGAACCCGTTCATGCTACACTGTAGCTCAGGTCTGGTATTGGAAATGGTGTAGAAACACTAGTATTAAGAAAAACAAGATCGAAAAATTTCAAGTAAATCAATCGACTAACTTTCGAGGGAAACAATAAATAATTTTCTAGCTGAAGCTAGCTAGCTGTAGGTATTTTATTTAATAATAATAATAATAATAATAATAAAATCATTTATTCACACGATTATTAAATTGTGACAGAAATCATAGCTTAGTACTATGTATGGTTGAATCACTGGTACCTAAACTGAGTAAAAACTCGTACTATAGATATCAGTGCACTCCCCTATATAATTGGACATAGTTTTTTTAATATTTTTTTGTATTTCTCTTCCTTTGGTTTGATGGTTACTCTAGGAACATACCAAAGTTTAGGAGTAGTTTATGGCTGGACGCTCAACGTGGACACTGTGGAAAATACATGTTTCTCCACAAGTTTGTCGCAGTGGCTTAAAGATAATCTCGTCCGCCTCACTTGCACACTCGCTTATATCCCAGTGATAAAAGGATCGGAACTACATTAAAGCCTAGTGATAAAACAATCGAAACTACTCGCCTATAGCCCATTATAGCCCAGTGATAAAATTAATAAATTACGCTTATATTATAGTGTTAAATCTTTCGGAACTGTTTATCTACACACTTGCTTATCACTAATTGCCAACTCTAGCCAGCGATGGAACTGGGGCCATTAGGCGATGTACAGACGTAGCAATTTTGTAAGAGTTAACTGGGAAGATGCTCTCGATGACGATTTTAACATACCTTCCTAACTTCAAAATTGTGTGCAGACACAGAAACTCTGAGTATCAACTTTAATTTATTTTTCTGTTGCATTCCAGTTTCTTAACTAACTTACCAATTTATTTATTATAATTATATACATTTTCATCAGTGGGTACGAAGTTATCTTAAATTGCTGCTCAGATTTCTGCTGTCGAGAACCGCAGACCGCAATGCATCGTGGTATCTCTCTACCTCATAGTTTAAGTTACTAGCAGCAACCGCGAAATTTTACCTTTTTTATTATTGGATAGAAGAAGGCGTTACTTTGCGGAAATCCATAATATATTATTAAAATTAAGCTCAATTTGCTATATCCGCGAACAGCAGGAGAATCTTTATGGTGTAATTTATAATTTCTTCAATCCGTATACTCAACACCAAACAGATCCTCGGCAATGTACCCTCTACGCACGAGCGAAACGAGCTAAACGTGCTGTAAACATCATATCATATAGCGTGTCCAATCGTTTTAGTATTAAATTAAGTTAATATTCGAAAATTGTATTGTGACTTTAATAAAGTTGAGGCAATGATGAATTTCTCATAGAGCTCTTATCCCTGCCCCAACGGAGACTTTATTCAAGTCAAGGCAAGTGGTAGGTAAATACATTTTCGCTTCCATTTGTCCTTGCAAACTCAACCCCTAGTTTTAGAAACAAAAAAGGTTAGAGGAATTGGTGGGTGTTTGGTGAGCTGAGTACAGCAACCCTGGCACTTTTGCTGGAGGATTTGGGAGTTCCTTTGAGCTGTAAACACAGGTTTCACAAGGAAACTTAAATTACGTTGTTAGTTGCTACGTTTGCGAAGCGCCTAATGAGACTTATTTATAGGGTCAACAGTTTGTGAACTTGTGCGTGTTGTTGGCGTCCCTGGGTTGCACGTGGATCATGACCTTGATGCCGAGCCCGCGCCGCGCCACCTCGTAGGCCTCCAGGCTCTGCTCCAGGCCGAAGTGGTGCGTCACCAGCGGCCGCACGTTGATCTTGCCGCTCGCCACCATGGCCAGCGCGATGGGGTACCTGCACGGGAAACGAACATTGTAACGAAAATAAACCTAGAAGCAACCTTTCCGCAAAGTAATGTGTCTCAAGAATTATTGTTGTATATGCCAAAGCTGCAATGCCAGAATTCTGGAGTCAGAAGAAACCAAACGTAAGTAAAATATGCGCGAATTTAATAGAGGTGACAAAGTAGACATAAACTTTGGGGTTCGTAGTTCTTGGCACGCATTTAAAAATCACCATGACGTTCGCCAGCAAGACAAAATTTTTTGAGAAACTTGAATACCTACGGATAATGCGACGAGCGTCCAAAAATTAGATTTGGAACGCCAGGGCTTACGTGACGCGTCTTGCAAACGTAAGAGTTCGGTCCGGAACGGGAACGGAATTTTATAGAGTTTAAGTTTCGTGTGAGTTGCTAAAAGAAATGGTATATACTCACTCGTTGACGTATCGGAAGATGCCGCGAATATCCACCTCCCTCGCCACCGCGCCCGCCAGCGGAACCGTCAGCTCGGGCCCGCCCATGCCCACCAGAACCGCCACGCCGCCGGACTTTGTCGCCTGGAATGGAAATAACGTGATAGCATACTTGACCAAGTGGTGCGGATAGCCGCTCAGAATGCTCAGTTGTCACCACCCGTCCTATTACCTCGGGTGTCGTACGAGGCGACTAAGGCAATATAACGAAGAACGGCCCGCATCGTCCTCTGTGCTACTACTACCATCTAATGCGATCACATATCGGCCTGCCCAGCGTGGCGATTATGGGCCATCCTTCCCCTTGGAAGAGATCTTCAGTCTAGCAGAAGACTGCTATATATATATATATATATAGGCTATTGATTGACTAGGGGAGTACAACAGAGACAGCAGCCACTCATGCATAAGTAGAAAATAGGAGGAGAAGTTAAAAGGCAGTAAAAAAATAAATATTTTGTATCAGAACCATATCACGACAATCGTGAGCTGGCACTTATTTAAAAAACTACTAGTGAGATCGCCAACCCTTCTGGTCATATGGACCAATCCTCCCGTTTGAAGACATCTTCAGTCTAGCAGAGGACTGTTCAACAATTCAACCAATTGACGTCCACTGCTGGACATCGGTATTTTGTAGTTCCATAATCTACGGTACGGTCCAGACTGTTGGAACTGTCCGTTATAGGCTATTAATGATTGATGATCCACGGAATTTTACCATAATTTATATAATTTAAATATTGTAAGAATGTAATAACTCACCAATAAAGCAAGCCGTACTGTTGACTGCGCTCCGCTAGCATCGAAGGAAATGTCCGGATGACCTTCGAGAAGCTCGTGGACCTTTCTAACTAGCTCCGTTTCTTGAGAATCTCGAGATACCAGGAGAGTATAATCTGCGCCCAACTCCTTGGCTACGTCTAATCTGCTCTGAAGGATATCTAGAAGTAAGATATAACCTTTAATTTGATATCATGCTATATTACGATATTGTATCTATCTACGATGGAAAACTTAATGTGAGCAATAATTAGTTGAATCAGTCTCTAGCAGTTGCAGCTATTAACTTGAAAGTTCATTCATAGGAAGATATAACTGTGCCGTCAACTCTTCAATCTTAGTATTGATTGATGGACCAAGCAGCAGGGCTAGGCAGGAGACAAAAGTTACATCCCCTGATTATATACCCTGACTAGGGATATAATTAACGATGTCTAGCTGCTTAAACACAGGAACACGGAATAGGAGAAGTTTACCCCCGTTAATTATTCCACATATATTATTTGAATATTATTTCCACTAGTGCGTCAATGTTCTGAGAGTTAATACAGCTCTAGAAGATAAATTTTTACCCTTTCTCCGGGGATATAATTGTCTCCTGCGCCAGATGGCCCACTAACAGATGGTTAGTGAAATACCATAGTCTATAAACAGATCAGCACTTCGCAGGCCCTGCCAGGAACATGTACTGCAATGTTCTACCCTGAGTCCATCAAACTGACGCATAGGTGTTAAGCTCCTGTAATTTAACCGGCAACCACGCTCTTCAGACCGGAACTCAGCAGTGCAACAATGTTTTGCGGCTGAAATAAGCATGGCTTGGGAGGCACTGCCACAAAAAGTTCTAGGTACTTCTACTTAATGATTGAGGAAGACGTTGCGTATGGGGAGAACATAATATAAAATTAAATGAAATAAAATCATTTTATTTCATGTCGGGGACCAATATACAAAATCAAGAGATAAAATGAAAAAATAAAATTTAAAATTTAAATTAGAATATATTAAATTACCATTAAAATTCAACTTTTTTTATATTAATTCAGGTTTGGAATCTGGTGCACTTTTTGCCAATGTTTAAAAAATTACGTTGTTAATGACATCTGAGATTTAAACATACCATGTGATGGATAAAAATAATTCACTAGAGCAAGGTTTTTTTTAAACATACATTTTCTCGATGGTAATCTCACGATACCTTGATCATAATATGTGGAAACTACTCCTACCAAAAAAAGTACAGTCATAACAGACTAATGTACCTATAATTCTTGCTGCCAATCTGTTAATGATTGAAAAACTCTGTGTGTTATAGGAAATATCTTTCTTAGGGGTCAAAAGAAGTATTACAATCTAACCTGTGATGAGAACTTTGCTAGCCCCCATGGCCTTGGCGGCCAACATTGTGACCAGGCCAATGGGCCCCGCGCCAAGCACCAGCACCACGTCTCCACCAGTCACTCCGCCACGCCGACACGCGTGTATGCCTACTGATAGAGGCTCCAGTAGAGCACCTTCCTCCATTGACACATGGTCTGGCAATCTAGATACATAATACTCCACCATAAATGCATTTTCGTAGAGGATGACTGATGTTGTAATGAAATGTTTGTTACAATTTAATTTGAACAATTAAATTAAAAAAAAAAATTAAAAATACTAAGAAAAAAATATGACGAGAAGATGTTATAAAAACTGACATTGCTGATCAACTCTGACTATCAGAATTTTGTACTGCTAAGTCGATATGAGTTGAACTGCATTTTCCGAATTACAAACTAAGCTGTAATCAGGAATCGTCGAACGCTGTGAATTTAAGTAGGTTCGATTCCTGGCAGAGGCAGTTTGGGTATTAATAATTTCTGTATTTTCTCTGTTCTGGTGTTTGGCTGTAGCTAGTTACCACCCTACCGATAAAGACGTGCCGCTAAGCGATTGAATTAGTGTTTTGGTGCCATCGCGTAGAAACCTATTACGGGTATAGCTACCACACTCCTTAACAAGTTAGCCCTTGATTGAAATCTTACTAAGATCTACCATCTTAGGCCTAACTTGTTGTGGAATAAAAAAAAACTGATTTCGGGAATCAAATCGGTAATTGTAATGAAGCTTGGAAAGACGTACTTGTAACAGAAGTCGGCGGCGTGCTTGTAGTACCGCACGAGGTTGCCGTGCACGGGTGGCGTGGCGCAGAACTGGATGTCGGGGCACAGGTGGTAGCGGCCCGTCTTGCAGAACTCGCAGTAGCGGCACGGCACGCCGGGCTCGATGGCCACACGGTCGCCGACTTTCAGGCTAGTCACCTTGGCGCCAAGCTACGACAAAGAATCACGAATTTCAATGAAGGGACAGCCAGAACTAGCAGTACTTAGTAAAGCATTTTGTGACAGAGCTGGTCTGGGCAGGTGCCTGCTACCGCCAATTGCCATGCTTATTTTTGCCGTCAAGTTTCCTGTGTTCCGGTCTGAGGGGTATGGTTTCCGGTGTAACCCCTCCCGGCGATGGACTCATCGCGGAACTTTGTATGACGTATTCCTTTCGATGGTTTTAAATTTACCACCTGCTTGGTCAGTTCGTCAACGTCAATATAGTCAATATATAATATAGATATATTGACTATATTGACGTCCACAGCATAGACATAGGTTTACTGCTGGTATAAGTCCACTGGTGGCCTTTTGTATTCTGCGTCTATTTTTATGTTTCTTTCTTTCTTGTATAATTCTTTTACTTCACGTGGTGTAAAAATAAAGAGTAATACTAATAATAGGACTTTTGAAGGGCGTCCCAAATTCCACCATTCTGGGCCAGCAGCACCCCGCGGCTCGCTTGATGTCGTTTGTCCAACTGGTTGGGGGTCGACCAACGCTGCGTTTACCGTTATGTGCCTCGCCTAATGCCATTTCTGCTTCGCGAATCTGAGCTATGTCGGTAACTCTAGTTCTTTTACGGATCTCCTCATTTATGATTTGACCACGTAGAGCTCTTTTCATCGCTCGCTGAGGGACTCTGAGCCTTCTTATGAGGCCCATAGGCGCGTCAATTATTATTACCTAAAAAATATTTAAAAACGCCTGACTTTCAATATATTGTACATAATTCTACTAATTAAGCTCCTTTCATCTCATACACATACTGAAAACTGAAACATAGACCTGCTAGTATTTTATACCACGGAAAAGTAGTGCGATGTAGTCTCACTTGATCGTTAATTCTTATTTTATGCACGTAAATGTATCTAAACGCTTCGCTTATTGATTCAATTTTATAGTAATTTCATAAAAGCACTTAGGTACTTCATAGATACTTGATTATCGTGTGTATTTTATGACTTGTTATTTAAGTATCTACTTATCTAGATTATAATCCAGGTAAATTGTTTAACAGATTATTATAGTAACTATGTAATTAAAGATGGAGAGAATTGTGCTTGGAGTATACCTTTGTGGAATAAGGAGGCATCTGTTGATCACGTCAGCAAGGCTAGCACAGGCTGGGGACAAAAATTATATCCCCTGATAAAGGGGTATAATTAACGTATCCACCTGCTTAAGCACGGGAATATGGAAGAGGAGTAGTTTACTCCCGTTTATTACACATATATTATTTGGATATTATTTCCACTTGTGCGCCAAATCTCTGAGAGTTGCTAAAGCTGTGGGGGAAGATAAATTTTTATCCTTTCCCCGGGGATATAATTGAATCCCTAGATCGATTTATCGCCCCCGAAACCCCCTGTATACTAAATTTCATGAAACTCGTTGGAGCCGATTCCGAGATTACAATTATACATATATAAACAAGAATTGCTCGTTTAAAGATATAAGATATAAGACAATATAATATGAGTCTATAATTTGCGTAGTAAATGAAGATTCGAGGACAATACTTTAGCTTGGCATAAATTGGCGTAACGACAACTCATTGTGCTGAGTGCTGCTATATGACCTGTTTAAAGAACTGAAACAATATAAATTATCTAAGTACTTGGTTCTTTACAGCGAAAAAAATATATGTTAGCCATGATTGGTTATATTTCTGAATAATTACAAAATTACATTAAGGATCTTTGTCGGTAACTAGCCACGGCCGAAGCATCCGCCTGTCCAGACCGGACAAAATTCAGAAATTATAATTCCTTTTTTTTTTTAATTTTGTAGGCAATTGTTTTTTATTTACTAACAGGTGGATCATCTGTTTCGTCCGACCAATATTACTATATAAAAAAAAAAATAAGGAATCCACTGACTTTCACTATAGGCAGTGTACATTATTTTACTAGTTTCTTAATTTTTTTTTCTAAGCCCTTCTCAACAGATAACCATAGTGAAAAATATTTAATGCGCCGTTTAATTAGCCAGTAATTTTCTACATTCTTCTTGGTACAAACTTTCGGACATTCGATAGAAAATATTACTTTCTTGTTTTTTTGTTATTTCAGAAAGTCAGACGAATTTGTAAAAAATAACCGCACATTTTAGTGAGCAAATTTGAAATAAGTTTCATACTTATTTATAAAAACTTGGGATACATTAAAAAATACTTTAATATTTAGACATTAGGTACTATGGTACCTAAAGTCCATTTTGGTTGTTTACATTTTTTTTAAACTAATTTATTCTGACATTCGATCCAAGTGTAGGTAAAATCACGTTAATAATAAAAATTATAAATTTTCATTTTTGTGGGACAAGCCCGGAATTATGTTTTGCACCAGCTTCCGTTCTTCCCAGAGTAATTAAAGTTTCGAAGCTGTTGGCCAAGATAAAAATCTATTAGATTCAGATATAATTATACTGAAATTTAAAGTTTCTGCTTAATGGGAAAACGAACAGCGCGGTCAGATAATAATAAATAAATATAGATACTACGACAATACACACATGGGTACTAAGATAGCTGTTGAATATCTTTATGAATATAATACATATAAATACTTATAATATACAGACACTGAAAAACAATCACACAAATATTTTCCAGTTGTGGGAATCGAACCCACGGCCTTGGACTCAGAAAGCAGGGTCGCTGCCCACTGCGCCAATCGGCCGTCGATAGTATAGACTAGGACACCTGACGGAAGATATTTTCTGTTTATACATTTGTAAACATACTCGCAAGTGTGTTTGAATCTGCGCTATGTAAAGAAGTAATCTTTAGTTTGCCCATACCGCCTTTAATTATTTATTTATTAATCAAGGCCGTCTACATGAGAATAATTTTAAATAATTGTGAAACAACAGACAGTATTATTACCATTAGTTTGCTTACTAGATGTAGGTATACTGTATTCCTTAGAAAACGAATTTAATAGTGAGAAGTGTAACAAGAAATGTTCCATACGCGTTTCATACGACGATTTTCATCACACTTGCGAGGAAAAAAAGGATAAACTGTTAAATACGTTCTTAGAATATAACTGACAAGTTTTTGTATGAAAGTTTCGTAGGCTATGTATATATTTCTAGATTTTTATATATTTCCAGATTTTGGATGAAAAATTATGTTTTGTACTGCCTCGCGATTCGTGCCTCGATTATTATCTATCCCTATCCCTACTAATATTATAAATGTCAATGTAAGTTTGTTTGTTACGCTTTCACGCAAAAACTACTTAACCGATCCTCATGTAACTTTGTACACATATTCTTGGAAGTGTTAGAAGTAATATAGGATACTTTTTATCCCGACATTAAGCTCGGTTCCTTTGGGAGAGGGATTTTACACCATAACTCCGACAAATTTTAACCGATTTAAATAATTATTTTTGTACTATAGAGGTTATAACATGTGTTTAATTTTGCCCAAACTGTGGTTGGAGATAGAGAACAGAACTCCTCAGCGGACAGCAGCAAACCCATCATTTAAGGCTTAGCGATACTGAATACTTTAATTTTTTTTAGATCTTCAACTAAATTTAATGCCACATCAAAAAACAAAATCAAACGCAGACGAAGTCGAGGGCAACAGCTAGTTAAATATACTTTTGCTCTACTTTCCAATTTATATTAGACATTTTTAACTTTTTAATACTTGTAAAGGGTAAAATTTGATTCCAATTAATATGAGAAGGGTGACTTAAAGCAACCACTTTTTATCACGCTTTTTTTAAATCATAACCTACTAATTGAATATCAAACCTAGGTACCTAACGCACGAAACACATAGAAGCCGTGGCGGAAGTGAACAATCCTGGATGGGTTTTGTTTAAAATTTTCTCTAAAGACTTGACTTGACTTGACTTTGAAAAAGGTACCTACCTAACTTCTTAAATGGACTGGTCTTAAAAATTCTTAAGTTTTTATGTTATAAGTTTTGGAGAACAATATTTATGTTAAAGTGGAGATAAAATTATATATCATAATTCGTTGTCATTATGTACTTTATCTGACGCAAATAAATATGTTATGTTTACAAGAACGTTTTATGGCTAACGTAATTCACTTATCACCACGTTACAGCTAACAGTTAGTAGGTATAAGTAACGATAACAGAATTACAATAATGACACCGGCATGGGCTAACAACTATTATAATCAACACATTGTGTTCAAATGTTTTACATATTTTATTCTATAGTGCTTCGTCCTCGCACAAAGCACCTGGTGTTGTAAAAACTTTTAGGGGTAACGCCATATAAAGATTCATTCTATAAGTGTTCAATACTTACACAGTGCCAGATTAACCACGTAGCAAGAGTACTAATTGTTACGGGCCCCGCATATTAATTACCGCTTATCTCTGTCTGACTGACTGACTGACTGACACGAGCACAGAAATCGCCTACAGTAATTTACTACACTATTAATTACCCAAAAAATTGTATCCTATAGTTTATAGAAGTTTATACGTATTTAAGATACGTATTGAGTATTGAATTGTATTTTTATCACTTTATACTTAAGAACCCATAACAGATCAAGGGTTTTTTTTAAAAATTGCTAGGGGCCCCGCGCTTGTTTAATCAGGAACTGTACCTAATTACACTACATACATTATAAATAATCCACTACCACTCGAGCAGACATGTCTCATTTCAAAATGTAAAGGTTTAGGCCGTCGCAACTCTTAGAACACCATTGACCATGTGCCGATTGGTAGACTTCACATGCCTTTGAGTACGTAATGAACTTTCAGTCATGCAGGTTTCCTAAGATCGATCTTAAATACGATGTATTCGATTACCAGTAAAGCAAGTGATATTTAAGTGTTTAAAACGCACATAACTCCGAAACAAAATTGGATGGAAAGGGAGGCTGAAGTCCTAACCACTAGGCTATCATCACTCACACTATTTCAATTTTAGCATGTCAAGTTAAGCCGTTTTTGCTATAGACGCTGAAAAACAGCTTTGAAGCCTCAAAATTGAATTGAATTGAAAACCTGTGTGAGGTTAAATTTTAAGTAGATCCTGTTTGCTTCAGTGTCAAAGCAGACTTTTTTATTTCTGATCTAGGTATTATATTTCAAGGTTGCCAGCGTGGTGGCAGATCAGAATATAATTGTCACCACCCCTCCTCTTACCGCGGGTGTCGTACGAGGCGATTAAGGGAATATACAGAGAACGGGAGGAGGAACGGAGCATCCTCTGTTGTACTACTATCATCAACTGCGATCACCAACCTGTCTGCCCAGCGCAGAGTAGTGATTATGAGAGGCCTTTAGTCCAGCAGGAAACTGTTAAAGTCTATATAAATTTAACATAGGGAATCTATGTTCGATCTTTAAATATGTTAATTAACATGTTTATGTTTTTTAACATTTTCGGCCCTCACAATTGGTGCACACACAACCACAACAAATGAATACACTTTTATTGTACACCAAAGAAAAAAAGTAGTTACAGAGATGTAAATACATATCAAGAGAGTACAATTTGGTGGCCTTATCGCTACATAGCGATTTCATCCAGGCAACCAAAGGCGTAAAAGGAAAAAACATAGAAAAGAGGTAGGTGGTGTAATTAATAAGATTTCAAAATTATACAAATATATAAATAAAATATATATAGTACCTGTGGTAATCGATTAAATATTCGTATAATGTGCCTGATTATTTATTTACACTTTTATTACCTTTTGCAATAGGTTTTTTTTATTTGGATTTGCATTGCCCTGATTACCTCTGGGAGGTATTGAACCGATATTGTTGGGCTGTATAACGATGGGAAAATTTATTTTACCTACCTACCTTATCAGAAGCAATTTAGATATCTCACTTATAAACAAATAATACAGCATAAGATAACGTTAGCTGCACTTAATCTTTTTATTGCAGCTGCGGGGGGAGAGGGGGGGTATGCTTCTTCTATGATTAAAATATACTTATTCTGTTGGATAGACATATATATGAGTATATATGTAGAATAAGTAGGAACCTAGCAACTTTTGTACTCGGATATGTTTTCCTATTTACTGATATGATCCAAGAGATATAAACTCAGTGTCGACCTTTGCTATACAGTGACGACCTTTTATTCTGTAGTGTAAGATGTTAATTATGTGATACACGGGGAGATTTCATGGAGATCGCACTCTTCGGATTGGCCTCGTAGAACTGCCATAGTGGCGTTTTTGTACAAACACTGCAATACTTGGGTATGTCGGCAGTCCATTCGGCATCTCTGCAGTAACCTTAACACATCCCAAGTCCACCAACGCTAAGCAAAGTGGCAATAATTATTATAAAATATATAAGTGCGACCGTGGAGTCTATATGCAAAAAAAAATCCTGTGCAATTTATACACACACGGCAGAAGTGTAATTTCTGAAAAGTAGCTTAAGGTGGATGTAGAGTATCAGAACTATTAGGATAAATGTAAGGTTTATTATTTAGTTTCCATGGTAACCAGATGAGGTAAAAAATGTATAATGTTTTTTATCTCACTCTGCCCTATACATATATGTGTTTGTGTCTCAATGGACTTATTTTTCGTTTCATCGAGTTTGAAATCACAATGTGATAGAATCACAAATCTTGCAAACAATACACCGCGTTTGATTGACTCATTTAGTGACAAAATCTCAGGCTCATTTTATGCGCAAAGTATCAGCTTGGCTGTTCAGTGATATGCAGCCAACATTCTAATGTCAGCCTGGATTTACGCTGCAGCCATTCGAGCCCCGGACCGCCTGTGCCCCGGCATTAGTGTGTTCCGTGCTTTATATTTAGCATACTTCTTAATAAGTTGTTATATAAGTTTATCATTATATTATAACTAAACAAAGACAGGTTTGACACACCTCCACATTCAACCGGTTTGAAGGTCAAACTAGCATTGGAATTGCTTTACATTTAAACGACGTCTAAATAATTTCTTAACAAACATTCAGACGTCCAGACAATTTACATTTAATATACAGCGCTTCCCCACTCACTATGAGTGATTAGGGCTACAGCTTTCTTTCAGGTGGACCGAGTTTCCCCGAAAGGGAAGCAGAAGCCATACCCATCAGGTTATCAACGTGTAACACGAAGTATTTAAAATAATTAACTTTCCTAAAATATATTTTGAGATTTCTCAATATTTCCTAATTAATATTTGTATTATTTGCCTAATATACAACATATACAAATATGTAAATATATAACATAAATATCTATATCAATATATAACATATAACATCCTCAATTTATATGAAATACATACTATAAATCAATCAATATGAATATATAATAAAAAACCAAAGCTAGGAACGTTCCAAATCAACCCTGGTGTAAGAAAAGCCAACTCGCAGTAAATAAATATTTAGCAAGCTCTTGAAACTTTGTATAAAAACTATTGGTGATCAGATCACTGCGCCAGCTAGGTGGACTACATGATAATTCTGCCCAGGCCGATTGAACGGCCGATTGGCGCAATGGGCCGCGATCCTGCTTTCTGAGTCCAAGGCCGTACGGGCTCGATTCCCACAACTGCAAAATGTGTGTGTGATGAACATGAATGTTTTTCAGTGTCAGGGTGTTTATATGTATATTATAATTTGATTATACTAACTCATCAGTGGCCTGCATAGAGTATGCACTAAGCGGTCAGATGATATAAAAGAAAAAATCTCCAGTAAGAGTTATAAGAAACTGAAGTACAGGCACTGTACGAGTTAGCCTGCACTAAAGTTTTTGTATCTCGTACTGGAGATTTATCATATCATACATTGTGTAGTTATTTTTATTATTTCCTGTATTGTTATGTGGTGTACAATAAAATTGTGAATACACTCATTCATATTATACATTCATTCAGTCATTCATATTTCGACCCAGTTACATGGACCGTGGTCACAACGAGTGAGATTTTTTTTAGGTCAGAACGTCAGCGGCTGTTTTGTCATACACAGCTAAGACACACTACATGAAACACTTAGTATATGTCTGTATGTACGTGTCTTCGCCGCCATACATTTTTTAAGACGTGTCATACATTTGCGCGGGGGGACAGCTGCCCTCCCCGGTCCCTATTTGGGTACGCCCATGACGACGAAACTAATGACTGAATGGATGTAAAAAGTGGTACCTTGGCGACGACTCCCGAAGCCTCGTGGCCCATGATCATAGGCTCCCGGAGCACGAAGTGTCCGCACGACCCACTCTGCCAGTAGTGCACGTCTGAGCCACATATGCCAACGCAGTCCATGCGCAAGAGTACCTCTGTAAGACATTATAAGACTCCAGGTTAATGGCGGTGGAAGCCTAGTGGTTTAGGTTGCTTCTTAAATAGTTGAAAATTACAATGTGAGATGGTGATAACAAAAAAAAACAACCGGCTAAGTTTGATGTGGGTTTCTTCATAGACCACGGTAGCCCTCATAGATTTAGTTTTAAGTTGACGAATTTGGATATCGGTATCAACTCACTTCTATGTCATATTTTACATGTAATGTACGCATCGAAAGTGCCTAATAAGTTTTTGACTTTGGTTATGACTTCAGTCTGCCTTCCGGGGGGAACGAGAGCTTTTTTTTAATTTATTCTGCCATAAGTTACACGGTATCGAGCTAACTTGCTACGGGTAAGGCATAAATACGAGTTACCCCGATCATACTCGGCCAGTATTAAATAACCTCCTTGGCGCAATGGTGAGCGCTGAGAGGGAAATTAATGAATTTGTAATTTCCAATTTTTTTCTGGTCTGGTCTGACGGGAGGCTTCGGTATAGGCTAGTTACCACCCTACCGATAAAGACGTCCCGCTAAGCGACTTAGCGTTCCGTTACAATGTCGCGAAACAGATTAAGGATATGGATTTAATATAACTGCCGTATCCCTTACAGGTTCCCGTCACGATCTTAGACTGCATCATCACTTATCAGCAGCACGGCTAGCATGGGCATGAGAAAAAAAACCCGGGGAAAGGATATACATTTATCTTCTCCCACAGCTTTATCAACTCTCAGCGCACTGGCGCACAAGTGGAAATAATATCCAAATAATATACATATGTGTATTAATAAACGGGGGTAAACTTCTCCTATTCCGTGCTCCAGTGATTTAGCAGGTGGGCACGTTGATTATATTCCTTGTCAGGGGATATAATTTTTATGTCTACCAGCCAAACCCTTGACCATCTATTTCGGGAATGTCCCCGCTTCGGAAGACTCCGCCTGGACCATGAGTTCCTTTGCGGGCACCTTGGGGTCTCCCCCTATTAGCTGCGCTCTCTGATGCGAAAAAGATCTGCCTCGCAATCTTACACCGACATGGTAAACTCCATCCTGAGTGAGCTCAAGCGATTCAACACTATTTAGTAGATTATAAATTTTTAGTAATAATTATTATAAGTGTGTAAATTTTATAGTTTTAGTTTATCTATGTGTATAGGAAGAACAGCCTGGCCGATGTATCAAATCGCAGAAGCAGGGCTGTACTTTTTTTCAAAAATTGTACCTTACGAAACGAAGTATATAAAATAAGATAATGTAAGAAAACTAAATTAATTTAAAAAAAAAAACCCATGCTAGCCCTGCTGGTGTGACTGCAATCAAAGGCAAGCTTATTGTGGAACAAAAGAGTTTGATCCCCGGCACCAGTGGCGTGCATAACATACATGCACAGAAGCACTGCATACCCAAATTATTTCATATAGCTCGTATTGGAGGGGAATGTTCCTATTTTATGCTATATATCTGCTTTATGCATACCCTGGCCGCTGTGCACGCTACTGCCCGGCACTAATCTTTCGGAGTAACGTGCGTTTTAGGAAATAAAATTGCACTTAGGAAAACGTCGTGAGGAAACCTAGATGCCAAAAGCTCGCAAAGGCGTGTGAAGTCTATGGTGGGCGGGTAAAGGGTTGCCAATGATATTGAAACCCGGTCATTGCAGACCTTAACTTACCATCATCTGCTATTGTTGGAATTGGTGTTTGTTCCTACAAAAAAAACAGACTATTTTTAATGTTTAGTTAAAGTATTTTATTTATTTTTATCATTTTTGATTTAGTTTAGTTTTTAATTATTCTTTTTATGTTATAGTGTAGTGTGTTATGTGTAGTGACGGGTCATAAATAAATAAAGTGCTCCACTATAAACTGAGTTGCTACTTGTTAGTAATATGTAATATAAATAACGCCAAAAAAGATCACGCCAAATAATGTGACGCTAAATTGTATCTCCTTTTGAAAGTCGGTTGTATGTCTAGGTACAATCACTTGTTTGTAATCATAAATAACAACCTCGACGTGTACCGTGTACGTACACCGTAGCAGAGAACATTAATACTCAGTATTAGTATTCTCAGAAACAAATATCTTACAATTCTTTGCCCGACCCAGGAATCGAACCTAGGACCTAGTCATCTGTAATCTAGCATGCTAACCACACATCTACAAGGGAATAAGGTGCACTTGAATATTATAAAAGCGAAATTGTGTTGGTTTATTCCTATTTCACGCAGCAACGGGTTACGTGGTAGCTACGAATAGTGACTTTTGCTATTTATAACTACTCCAAGAAAACAAATCCGCGCAGTAAAGACTAGTGAGGTAAATCGATATTCGTAACAACAGCAGATAGGTAAACTTTATTCTTGCGGAACGTTTGTTTTCAAAAAGGCGTGTAAAATTTTGTTAATGCAACGTGACAGATTTTTAAAATGCAATATTTTGTTGCCCAAACATTAATGATTGTACCAAAACAACAACATAAATATCTATCGCAACACGCCAGAAATACCTTATAGAATTGTCGGGAGCAAAAACTAAAAATAGAAATGCATCACTTAAAAATTAAAATCCTATGTTCTTGTCGAGAGCGCAAGAGTTTGGATCGCGAATTCGCGAATATTTGAACTTTAAATCTGTCATTGCATTTAAATTACGACAGACAATTATAACAATATTATATAACTAGACAATTTAAATAACAGTTCCAAAAAATTACGATTTAATTCCGTTGTTTGTTATAAGTAACAAATAAACTTACCAATCGTAAATCTTTTGTTTTGTACAAAACAGCGGCGAGGTTATCTTGTGCCATGGTTATGTTTTCACGCGTGCGCCTCCGACGACTGTCGTCTGTCACTGAACTTTGAAGAGCTGTGGGTCGCGGCTGATATTAGACACAGAGTAGCTACACCCCTCAATTCCAATTACAAATTCGTAAGACTGATTGTTACAAAATATATTAATCTATATACTTTCACTGCTCTGTGCTTGTTACTTACATTTTCGCCTCTTCGTAGTATTTGGTTTCCACGAGATATTCCTTCGGGATTATTTAAATTTTCCGAGATTTAATGTACTTAGTGGCCTACAATTAATTCAGGGTTTACGGATTTAAGTAATCATCATTTCAAAAATCGGCCGAGATGGTTAAGTTGATGTGACATAAAGGATCAAAATACATGCAAACATACAGTTGCATTTATACTTATTTAAACTGCGGTTCCTCCTGCTTCTTCCGACTTTAGTTGATTACTGTGTTGATATAGGCATCGAATCAGTCCCTCGACCGAAGCACTAGGCTATGTCCTCTTTTATAAATATACTACCCCAACAAAGGAGTTAACCAAAACAAAAAAACGGCACGTGTAAGCAAACGCGTTGATATATCGTTGCCAAATCAATAATCCGAACGAAACCGTTCAAGTCTATTTTTTCTTCAGTTTATCAGAATGTTTATTGAAATTATATTTATATGTAGTTATGAAAGATAGGGTGTTTTGTTATAGTAATAATTAATGGCCAAGCAGGTGGCCCGCCTGAACCATCGCCTATAGAAGGAATAACACTTCGCAGGGCTTGTAATGAACACGTCCTGTTACGTGCCTACTTGTGTCCAATGTCCATCAACCTGAGGCTGAAGAAGTATACGTATACGTACGAGTACCTGTTATTACAGCGGTAACCACGCCCTTTAGACCGGAACACAGAATGTTGTTCAGCACGAGCTCTTGTCACAAAAATCACTACTGCTACTGTGTTCAAATAGGGCTGAAGGTTACAGTAATTAAATAAATAATAAATAAATATACTGCGACAGAATACATATCGACATCTAGCCCCAAAGTAAGCGTAGCTTGTGGTATGGCAACCAAGATGACTTGTATATATTTTTAAGAATATTATACACTTATAAAATACACGAAAACACTGAAAATTCATGCTCATCACACAAACATTTTCCCGTAGAACCCATAGCCTTGGACTCAGAATTCAGGGTCGCTGCCCGCTGCGCCAATCAGCCGTCATATAAAATAGTCGAAAATGGGAAAGAAAACATATTATAGTTATTATTAAAAAAGTTTTATTTAATGTATACAAAAGTATGGCTTAGGTTCAAAAATTTATGGTAACAATCAAATTTCATTGTGGCTACTTCTGCTACAAACGTTAGTTGTTATAACTCTATCGTCTTCGTTATTTGGTGAACTTGTGCGTGTTGTTGGCGTCCCTGGGCTGCACGTGGATCATGACCTTGATGCCGAGCCCGCGCCGCGCCACCTCGTAGGCCTCCAGGCTCTGCTCCAGGCCGAAGTGGTGCGTCACCAGCGGCCGCACGTTGACCTTGCCGCTCGCCACCATGGCCAGCGCGATGGGGTACCTGCACGAGGCATCCATACAATATACAACGTGCACCCGAAATACGAAATACTGTTCAAGGGTGCATAAATATATTTCATAAGGAATCACGCTGCAAATATATTAAATAAAAAGAAGCATATTTAATTTCCCATACAAACTAATTCAAAACATAAGTGTTTACTTATGACGACCCTAGTGAAGATAAAAGACCGACACGAGCATAGTACCTACGCTACGCGACGCGTACCTAATGAAGTGGCAGGAGTCACAAGGTTTTCATACTGCAAGTGATGTTAAGGCTGTAGCTGATTTCTTTTAGTAAAAACTATGGCAGTGGTTTACTCAAAAAATATAAACGTTTCGGTTTCACGGATAAGTCTCAGAGTACTTTTAAAGCCTGTGAAGTCATATTTCGGTTTTCATTTACAGATTGTATACCTAGTATCTACTAATAATATAAGAGCTAAATAAAATAATAGGCTCCCAAAATACTGCGCCGATTATAACCATTCCTTCGCCAAAAGAAAGCTAAACTATCACGAAATAACATAGGCTATAATTTATTTTTCTCGTGAAAATTGCAATAATTTAACAAAAGTAGCAAATTTGGCCTATAAAATTCATCACTTGCCATGCGCTAAAAAAAATATAGAAATTGAAAATTATGTACTCAAATACTAGCTTCGAAAAAGTCCGCGGATATATCTTACAAATATAGCTAATTTGCATGAGCAGGTTTTATGTTCTAATTTTTTTCTGATCGCCAGTAAAAACAAAAGTTAGTAACATAAGTATCGCAGTGTGAATTCATATTCAAATAAATGTGTTTATCAAGTGTATTTACATCAGTGAAATACTATTTAATTCATTCCAAAAGAATATTTAATTTAGAAGTTATCGCGAGTTTTAAAAGTTAAAATTGCCTACAGCAATTAAAGATTTGCCATTTTTGAAATTCAAGGCAAAATTGCGTGACTGGTTGGTTGATAAATGCTATTAATCGGTAAAAGAGTTCTTGAATAATAGAATATAATTTACTTAGGTACTAATTTAATTTATATGTTATTTTTTAATTGAATTTATTATTCCCTACAGTAAAATAAATGACATTTTTATTATATTCAGCCGACATATTTTGATTATTTTGATGTTTTTTTAGTTATTATACAAATGAATTTGTTTAAATTAAGATTTGCAGGTCATATATTATGACTGAACATGTATACCTACAATGTTTTATGCAAATAAAAGAATTTGAATTTGAATTTAAGGATTAATTTTGTAAAAACCTGAACAAAACAGTTTTTTTTTTTTAAATTTTACTGTATAAATGGAATGCAATTCCATTCAGCAAATGCAAATTCAGCCCAGAATATTGTCACCAACCCTCCTCTTCCCACGGGTGTTGTTAAAGTTGTGAATAATAAGGTAAATTTACTCACTCGTTAACATATCGGAAGATGCCACGGATGTCCACCTCCCTGGCCACCGCGCCCGCCAGCGGCACCTTGAGCTCGGCACTGCCCATTCCCACCAGAACTGCTACGCCACCAGACTTGGTCGCCTGACATGGAAATGTGACAGAGCACCAGGTGAGTTTCTTGGTGACTTCTAAATTTGATAAACGTAATGTGGCGGTCACCACATTACCAAACTAGATGGCGCAACAAAGATCCTGCATCGCGCTAACGAAGTGTTCACAAAAATTGACCATATATACAACTTCCAAAGATGAATGGTCGGACCTCAGTCCCCGAGCACGATCACCCGCTCGAAGGAAGATCTTCCTATTGGTACGGTCTAGGGTGGAGCGCATCACCACAGCTCCCTTACAGTGCGAAACATTCAAACGCAGCCTGGTATACTTTACCAGGGCACTTGAAACCTTCGTTCATCATAATTTCAACTAATGGTCGTCCACTGGTAGACATAGATCCCTTGTAGGTCCGTAGGTCCAAATACCTCGGTGTTGTGCAGCTTAGGTCCAGCGGCCACCTGCGACTCGTTTGATGTAATTTGTCCACCTCATCGGGGATCTAGCAACGCTGCGTTTACCGGTCGCCATTCGAGCACCTTTAATATATTTTAAAATTTTATAAATATAATATACTCACCAATAAAGCCAATCGCACAGTGGACTCTGCCCCGCTGGCATCAAAGGAAATATTCGGGTGACCTCCGAGTAGTTCGTGGACCTTTCTAACTAAATCTGCTTCTTGAGAGTCCCGGGAGACTAGGAGAGTGAAATCTGCACCCAATTCCTTGGCTACGTCTAATCGAGCTTGAAGGATATCTAGAATAAAAATGGGTAAACTCAACGTATATTAATCAAATAACAAACTACATTACAAATGTATCTGGCAAATTGTATTAAAATTAGGTAGAAGCTTCGAAAAGACGTGCAGCCTTTAACAGCGAAAGCGGTTTAACGTTCCGGTACGATATCGCGTTGAAAGCGATTAGGGGTATAAGTTTGATACACTTGCCCTAACAGGTTTGCCCGCTACCGTCTTAGATTGTTTCATCAATTACCATTATTGTAAGATTGTTGGGGTAACTTAAAATGGAATTTTAAAAAGCTAGAAGTAAAATCTCACCTGTGATGAGAACCTTGCTTGCTCCCATGGCCTTGGCGGCCAATAAAGTGACCAGGCCAATCGGCCCGGCACCAAGCACCAGTACCACGTCTCCACCAGTCACTCCGCCACGCCGACACGCATGTATGCCTACTGAAAGTGGCTCCAGTAGAGCACCTTCCTCCATTGACACATGGTCTGGCAATCTAGATATGAATTCCTAAGTTAATTTTTTTTCAAGAAGATTTTATAAAAATAGACACATCTCTAGGTAATCAATGAGGTTGTTTTGCCAAACGCTACTCTTACTATGGGATGTTGTACTGTTCAGTCGATATGAGTTGAAATGCCTTTTCCAGATTATAGTCCAAGCTTAAAATAATGACAGTGTATAGTCAGTACATATTTGAAAATTTAATGTACGTTCATAAAAACATTTCTAAATTGAAGAAAAAATGTGACTGCAATAATTTAAACATTAGAAGTAAGAATAAACTTACAGTGCAATATACTAGGTTACATAAAATTCATAATTCGTTTAAAGAAAATTGCATACAATTCTACAATAAACAACAAATTGACATCTTGGAGATGTCTCTTAAAAAGTTCAAAGTTAGTATTAAACGTAAGCTTATAGAAAAGTCCTATTATAGTATAAAGGACTACGTAATCGATAAAAAAAGCTTGGGTGTAAATTATTGCTCTAACCAGGTTCTCTCAGGTCTCTTCTAATAATTTAAAATGACATTGTGAGATGGTGATAACAAAAAAAAACACCCGGCTAAGTTTGTTGTGGGCTTCTTCTTAGACCAGGACGCGTTTGGAACCCTCGTAGCTTTAGTTTTAAGTTTACGAATGTGGTTATCGCCATCATCTCACTACCGTGTAATTCTTATGTACGCATCAAAAGTGCCACCTATGGGCCTACTTGAAAAAATATATTTTTGACTTTTGACTTTGCTTAAGGATTGTTACCAAGATCACCTCAAATAGTTTAAAATGCAATCTAAGCTGGTGACTGGTCTCTTCTGTTTATATTCGTGAATAAATAATAAATAATATTATTTTCTCCTTATCTTCTATCAAAAATCTTGCCCGAAAATAACCGTTTATAAGATATTGCTACGGTCAATATATTATACATGACGCTGAGTGTTGGCAAGCAAGAAAGACGAAAACAGTTGCTCATTTTTCAATAAAACAGGTCTTGAGACGAGTGTCTGGTGCTGTTCAGGATACCCGTTATCGGATTGCAGTTTTTGGTGCATTCGATACCATAAACTTTACGTGCTTTTTAAAGAGCCATATGCCTTCGGAAACCTTAAACTGTTATGAATGCATTGGGCGGGACTTGTGCAATGAATGGCCGAGGGCGACTCAGAAGTGGAGTGATGAAGAAGAGAGGGTTTTGGGAGTTCGAAGTTGCAAGGAAGCTGCTTCTGAACGACCCAATTAGGGCTGTGGAGCTTTGGTGATGATGATTATTTAATTGTTCGAGAAAACATGCAAGAGTTAACTTAACCATTATTCATTGTAAAGTCAACATCTCGTAAGGATGCCCCGGTTTCGGAGCGAAACGTGGGTAGAGGGTACATTGCCGAAGATCTGTTTAGTGTGAAGGATTGAAGAAATTATAAATTACACGATTCTCCTGCTTTTCGCGTAGTATAGCAAATTAAGCTTAATTTTCATAATATATCATGCGCTTCCACAAAGTAACGCCTGCTTCTATCCAATGCAAAAGTATGACGTACTTGTAGCAGAAGTCGCCCGGGTGTTTGTAGTACCGCACCAGGTTGCCGTGCGTGGGCGGCGCAGCGCAGAACTGCATCTCAGGACACAGGTGGTAGCGGCCCGTCTTGCAGAACTCGCAGTAGCGACATGGCTTGCCCGGCTCAATCGCCACACGGTCACCCACCTTCAGGTTCTTTACTTTGGCTCCCAACTACAATAGTAGTAACGTTTAGTAGTAGTAGATCTCTACAGAGCAGAGCTCGTAGGAACACGGAAGTACTGCCGCCATGCTTATTTTTGTGTTAGTTTAAATAAAAGTGATGGGTTATGGAAGTGATGTACGCAATGCATACAATTTTACAAAATTTAATTTGGTCGTAAATAGGTACCCTGTTTAGTTTGGCAGTGCTAAATTCATCCATATCTTTTCCCACAAGCAAAGCATAGAATAGTGAAATTTAACAAGTGACGCTGACATGTTGTGTTTGGTATTTTATAAAAATCAAAAATAGGAAGGGTACCCAAACTGAGCCCTGTGGAACACCTATTAAGGTAGATGCACCCTAAAATTTTGTGCCTCGTATGTCATCTGGATTCTATAACTAAGCTTATAGGCAATCATATCAAGAACAATGTTCTGATGCCATAGTTAAAGAATTTAGGTTTTAAGTTAAGCGCAATCAAAAGCTTTAGATAAATTCATGCACCTAGTTCATTATTTAAATACATGATTAAGCAACAAACAAGGATCCTAACAGCTCCTGCGGTATCGTGCTATTATTGGTGAGCGTAGAGTTTGAATCCGTATTCCAATTTCGGTTTCGTTTAAACAAATTTATTTAAAAACGTTTAATAAAACCGACTTTCCCGATTTGTTGCACGTGTATGATAGCTAAAATTATTATACCAGTTATGTCATTGAAAGCTATCAAGATGCACTTAGAAACAAACAAAACGATAACCTACGCTGCACTTGATCTTTGATTGGAGCTGCGAACTATGCTATTACGATTATAATATACTCTAGAATTTATAAAAAGACTAGCGGACCCCAGCGCCCTCTGTCGGGCTGATTTGTGAATATAAACCATCCAGGGTGCCACCCAAACGCATAACAAAAAATCATTCAAATCGGTCCAGCCGTTTAGGAGGAGTTCAGTGACATACACACGCACACAAGTAATATATATATAAAGTTATTATTGGATATTATTTTCTATTAAGTTAATTAATATATAAGGTAGGCCATAAAAATAGTTACATTTAATATCCTAGTGACCCGAAATATTTGCGATTTTTAACTTTTTGTCCCCTGAATGTAATAATTTTAAGTAGTTTTGCACTGTTCGAATACTTCATCATTAACCTGTCTTAATCTTCTTTCCGAGGCACGGTGGTTGACACAACCCATGAAAGTTCTTATTGGTGCCAATTATGTCTTACAAAAATCTCTTAAATTGTACGACTAAACTTATTCGATAGATCCAAAAGGTAATACCTACTGTCCTAAAAAAGAGTAGAAGAAGAAGTAGAAAAGACCATGGCGAAGAAAAGGATAGCACTAAGTACCTTGGCGACGACCCCAGAAGCCTCATGACCCATGATCATGGGCGCTCTGACCACAAAGTTTCCGCACGAGCCGTTTTGCCAGAAGTGCACGTCCGAGCCGCAAATGCCCACACAGTCCATGCGCAAGAGTACCTCTGTAATACATTAAAATAAAAGCTTGACAATTGCCCAGCAGTGGGCGATTCAATTGGTTTTCACAGATGGGCTACCAGTTAACAAACGTTAACAAATATTTAACATCAGCGTAAGCGTGATCTATATTTTTTTATGGATGATCAAATGAAGACCTTTCGTAATTCATTTTAAAATATAGATCTTTCAGTTTTCTCGCTATGTAATGAAAATGATATTTTTAGTGTAAATTATGTTGTTATCATATTAAAAAATAATAAAAAATGCATTATAATATTTATTTTAAGTATTAGGTTAAAATCTGTAAATATTTTTATTCGTATTTCTAATTTAGTCTGAGCTAGTTTTAGTAAGTAATTTTCTGAATATATTTTTTATGGTTTTTTCTTGCCCTATTATATTGCTTTTCTTGTGCATTTAAAAAAAAAACGTATAGTAAGTTTAATATTCATAGAGAAAAAAATTTTTACATTTAAAGAAAACTAAGGAAAAATTGCCATTTCCTTTACTTAATAGGTAGGTAACTTACCATCATCTTCTATTACTGGGATTGGTGTTTGTTCCTGGAAAAAAAAATTTAAAGAGAGAGATTACAAACAGTATAATATTAAATTATTAAATCAATGTTTTAATATAATATTACTTGAATAATTATATTATATTAATTTAGCTTTAAAATAAATTTTATTCTTCTAAACAAAGTTAAATAACTTAAAAGTCTTCATCTAAATGACAGTTTAACCCAATACGCATTTAGGTACATTTAACGATTACTACATACTATAAGTACATTTAATTTCAAAAATTGGAAAGGGGGTAGTGAGCCGATGGAATATTCGGTACTATAATAATGAAGATCTGCTCACAAAATTTTCCTGAGATCAATACATTCAAAGAAATAACAAAATTTTCATAAAAAGATACGCAGTGACAGCCATCAGTTGTGCTTATTTGTAGCGGAAGTAACAAGCGCACATCCTATAACACCAAACACATAAAACGTCATCAGTTCATTCCGTAAATAAAAAAAAAACAAATAGGTATAGCTAAACTTACCAATCGTAAATCTTTTGTTTTGTACAAAACAGCTCCCAGGTTATCTTGTGCCATCGTTTACCTCCACCTAGAAACACTGACATGATTGCTTCCAGCGTCGGGTTTATATGCTCTTTGGAATTGCTAGTAAACACAGAGGTTACGAATTACAATAACTATTAGCCAATCGATACCATAAACCGGCTGTGCCCGCTGCTTCGTCCGACTTTAAACTCATAGGGAACAACGCAATTACATACACGCGGTCTCCTACAAACATTCATCCGTTATTCTTCACATATATATTGCACAAGCAGTTGGCCGCGTATGTTTTTTTAAAGCATCCCTTAGAGAAGTTTAATTGGGAGATGTGTGTCCAATAAATTTAGGTATAGTTCTACATATATTACATACATACATATGTATTCAAATTCAAAATTCATTAATAATTACTCTCTACAAAGAACTCTTTTGTTCAAGAAATGGAATGAATTAAAAAGTATTTTACCTCTATGTAAATACTAAGGGTATTTATAGTATATTAAAACCTTTTTTTTTGTAAAATAATCGATACTTTTAAATTTTCAGAACACAAAAGCGGCTATTGTGCCCTAACTAAGATAGTTTGGATATTTTCCATCGCGGATTTTTTTTTAAATCCCACTGACTGCTATTAACGGGGCCAGTTGGATAGCGGGGACAGCGGGATAGTATTTTTTAATTTTTTTTGACGTCCTTTGTCCCCGTTTCCGGCTCGGTTATCGAACCAACAAAAAGTCTGTCGTGACCTCTGATTTAAATAAGTAAATAATCGTCTAAATATAAGAAATAAATCCTAAATTACAGACGTACATTTCAACAATATTTGTATGGTTAGTATTTATGTTCATTTGCATAGAGATAGAACAGTTTGTATATAAAAGTCATTTAACGTAGATAAAGCGCTAATTAGCTAACTGCTTCAATGTTTACAAATAAAGTGTTTGTTTGTGATCTCGAAATAACAGCTCCTTACAGAGACCCGAACGTAATTAAATTACAAATTTAAAGAATCACCATAATATCATCATCGTCATCAGCCGACCGTTCTACTTCTGGGCACAGGCTTCCAATACCACAGGAGAGACGAGTTTATATCACAGACCCACGATGCTGCTCCAAAGCATGTTGGCGGGTTTAAATACAACAATTTGAAATTTGGGCAGGCGATTATAATAAATATTTCGCGTGAAAATGCACGCTGGTTGTCATGCTGCACTCGGGAAGTCCTTGTTCCGTAGCTTAAATTAAAAAGTTAGCAGCTGATAGTTATTACATAAAATACTTGATATTGTACGCAGAGATTTTCGACGGAACAAAAATATGATTATATGGACGTCACGTCGTAATTTTGAATTGGGCGTTTCACCTTTTATAGCGGCTCGCTAGTTTTTGCAGTTTTATTTATTGAAAATAAATACCAATGTCACTTAAATTATAAATAAAAATATTTACGTTTTTATACTACAGGAATCATATATCTATAGATAAATACAATATTTTAGCGATTCTTTGTTATTGTCATCATGGCTATTTCTTCTCTCCGCTTTCTTAGTGCATTTCATAAGGAATCACCTGTAAAAATATTAAATCAAAAGAAGAATATTTATTTCTCCATACAAACGAATTCAAAATATTTTAGGTGTTTACTTGACAACCCTATTAAAATTAAATAAAAGACCGACACGCGCATAGTATCTACGCTACGCGATGCGTACCTAATAAAGTGGCAGTAGTCACATGATTTTAATTTTGCATGAAATATTATGCTGTAGGTAGATACCTACAGCATAATATTTCGTTACTATATACATAGAATCAGATGATTCTATGTATAAAAACTATAACAGTGATTTACTCAAAAACTATTAGGTTTTAAGTCACCGCCAATTGGGGCCGTGGTCACGCTGCTTTCTGAGTCCCAATGCTGTAGGGTCGATTCCCACAATAGGAAAAGTATTTGTGTGAACAACATGAATATTTTTCAGTGTCTGTGTGTTTATCTGAATATTGTCAGTATTTATGTATTTTACTTTAACTCTTTATGTGTGTTTATAACAACGCGCCAAAAGTAACGCGCCGGGTGGCCATATTTTGAAACATAACATCCAACGAAATTCAGTGTGCCCAAAAATTTGTAATATATAAATAAATATACTACGAAAATACACACATCGCAATCTAGCCCCAAAGTAAGCGTAGCTTGTGTTATGGGTACTAAGATGACTGATTAATATTTTTATGAATTATATACATAAATACTTAAAATATACATATAAACACCCAGACACTGAAAAACATTCATGCTCATCACACAAACCTTTTCCAGTAGTGGGAATCGAACCCACGGCATTGGGCTCAGAAAGCAGGGTTGCTGCAAACTGCGCCAATCGGCAAATTTCACTAGTACTACTTTAGAAGTAAAAGGTTGTGTATGTCTGCTTATAGTGACTCCACCATTGGGCTGGAAGTCAGAATCTCTACAGAGAAGTAGCACGCAAAAAACTCTGCGGTGGCTCTTTTCCAACATAAGAATTTTACAATATAACATTAATTTTTCTCTTGCGAGCGATGCATTATAAGCCGGTACTGTACGACTGAAATTCTTACACCACTGGTGTAAGAGTGAGTGTGGAGGAAGTGAGAAAGGAGTCAATAAAAACGAATGAATAATATAGCTGTGTTTATATCTATCATCATTCGTCCCAACCCCACAGGCCGTGGCTCTCCCGGATGGTCTCTCTGTTGTCTCTTCGCTCACGAGTCACTGCGCTCGCTTCTCCCTTCGCTATCGCGTGCTTTCGCGCCATCTTCTTCTCCCTAACTTCTAGATTCTTCTTCACTTGCTGCTTTACCACTTCTGGGGCTATCGTACTGGCAGATGTATAAGATCTCATCGACCTAACATCTGATAAGGCCTTCTCTATCATAGCTAGTCGGTACTTCTGGGAGTTTTTGTCAAGTTCTTCTTTTCCATCTTTGTTCTGTATATCTTCTGTGGAAACTAATGTGGGTATTTCTTCTGCGTCAGTTTTGTCATCTATATGTAAATTGGTTATGTTGTCGGTTACGTTTTGTGTTGATAGTTTGGATTCATCGTGTTGTATAGAGTCGGAAACCTAGAAAAAAATGGATATAAAATTAACTTTGGAATTAACTTTGGAATTATTTTTGCCAGTACCAGCAATAATTGGCGCGGCATAACTAGCTGTTATCCTTAAACACACAGCCAGAGAGAGCGACAGATGGGCGATGGACAGAAAAGTTGCTTAAATGGTACCCACGCGTCGACGACAGAGTGTCGCCAGAGAGGACACAAATTAAAATTGTAGAGGACACAAATACATTTTCATAAGTACCAGAACTGGTATAACGAACGAACGATTCCTATGGAATTAAAAACTGATCCAATTCGCGGGCTAGTACAAAATATTTACTGTTAAAGATTCTGTCACTTTAATGAGAGAAAACATTTAAATTTATATAAAATAGCTCTGTAAGACCGTTTGTCTCGCTACGAGGCACAAAAGCTGACCTGTTTTCTGAGAACGGCTAATTGATCCTCGGAGTATTTAGTTTGCTGATCTTCAGTATCATCTTTTTCGCCACTCGCTTCGTCGTCACTCACTTCCAGACATATACCCATTTCCTAGAAGAAATTGATATTGTTACGAAAAAACTTATTTCTAGGTTAAATATCGGAAGGTACTCACAAGAAGATAATAAATAAATTTACTAACGAAAATTCATAGGTAGACTTAAAACTATTATGGTGTCATCATAAATTCTTACGAATTTTACCGTACACCACCGTGCCTTCGACAAAGGGTAACATCTAAGGAAATTAATTAACACCCACCTACTCACTACATCAATAAACATATTCCATATAAATAAAATTCCCTCGCTATAATTAGGTAGGTACATCGGTTAAAGTTTAGAATTGGTAGTAGGTAGGCAGGTACTAGAATGGTTCTTAAATCAAAACCTGAAACATTGTCTTTGTTTAGGAGTTCCGTGTAAAAAAAAGTTCTATAATTTAAAAAAACGGGTATAAAACCAGGCGTACGTCGGAACTGAGTCAGTCTGCTCTGAGCGCGAAGCGAAGCTACTTCCAACTTGTACAAACGAACATTTGTGACCTAGTGACCTGGCCTCGAACCTTAGCTCGCAGCTAGAGCTAATTGTTTATTGTTATTTTGCAAATAAATTATGGACAAGCCATTTTGAATAGTAAGTTTATAGACTAATATAAAACGACAATCATTGTGTCGAGCTTGCGCGTTCTGAAAAACTAGATCCAATATTTTGAAACCGAGAAATACAAAACACCTTTTGAAATATTAGCACAGAGTTATACCCGTTTTCACTCACGACGAACAAGGCAATATCTATATAAGTAAATCAAAATAAGTATCGCCTAACCTAAGGAGATTCCTAGGCATACATCAACCGTTCACCAATAGTTATCACCTAAAAGTTGATGTAACGTCTTTAGTTAGGCATTCGATTAAGGCGATGCGTAAGTTTAGTGAAAACGGGCATTAGTGACTTAACGCAACCAAGAGTTAGTTAATATATAAAACCTTCTTTCCGTGTTCTTCGTTTTTTAAATAATACAACTTACGCCCCGGTATGCCGAACGAATCGGTCACGTTAGCATAACTTTAGTCACCTGCATCAACTCATCCTCGATCCCCTTGGTCCGCTTGTATCCCGAGCACGCCACCTCCTCGTCCATATGGTCGTCCCGCTCGAGGTCAGTGAACCGCGGATACAGGCTGCTCTCGTACCCGAAGCGGCGCTTGAAGAAATCGCGCACACATTTCACATCGCGATCGAAATAGCTGTAATAAGATTAGTAATTTTATTTTTTGCACAAGTTAGCCTTTGACTGCAATCTCCCCTGTAGCCTTACTACTACATTTGCTTGCTCGCAATCGAAGAGTCGTTTTCGATTATAGAAATACTTGAACATCGGACTGAAATGAATCTTATTTGCATTGTATTAAAGCTCAAATTTGGATACAATATCTTAGCTCTGGCTTTTTTTGTATGTTAGGGGGCGTCCATAAATTACGTGAGGTGTTTAAGGGGGGGAGGGGGTCGAGTTAAATCTCATCTAATCTTACGTTGGAGAGAGGGGGGGTCTCGGCAAATATCACGCAATTTTTTTTCTGATTGAAACAAAAAAAAAATATACTATTTTGGTCTAATTTCATTCATACTTCGACGTTTTAGAGTAGATATTCTTTTTTTAATCACAGTAGTTACGATTTAAGTATTCTATTGTTAAATTTTTATTACACTTATAATTAAACTCTCAGCAATATTGATTACTAGTCTTGAATAGTCGTAAATAAAAGCATGAAGCAAATTTGTTTTTTTCTTATTACAATAATAATCCAACGCGTTTACGTAAGAAACTCACATTTTGAAAAATCTCACGTGAGATTGGGGGATGGGGGAGGGGGTTGAATGAAATCTCACGACATCTCACCAGGGGGGAGGGAGGGGCAGAAAATTTAAAAAAACACCTCACGTAATTTATGGACGCCCCCTTATAGTTATAATTGACGGACCGAGCATAATTATGGCCACAGACGTAGCATATGGCAACAGGGCAACACTTCGCAGGGCGTGCAAGGAACACGTCCGTATCGTGTCGCCTGTGTCCACCAAACTGAGGCGTAGGTGTTAAGCCTCATGTACACCAGCAACCACGGCCTTCAGACCGGAACCGCTAAGCAGCATTGCCACAATGCTGCTTAGCGGCAGAAATAATCATGGTAGTAGTACTTCCCCGGGTGAGCACCGGCACAAAAAACTCTAGAACTACTAAGTTTTGACTTAACGCTTTTTAAAAACAAAAGTTCTCCATAATGTTCTCAAAAGGGTCCACCAATCCGCACGACGCCAGCGTGGCCTTAACCCCTTCTCATTGTGGAAACCTGCGCACTGAAGTGGGTAGTGGGTAATGGTTTGATAGGATAAACTGCCCAGCTTATGAAGATTGGTACAGAATTTCTAGTGAACTAGGAAACACTCACAGCTCTGCATTGGGATGCTTGGTGGACACCATCTGCGGGAAGTCGATGATAATGGGGCGTCCGTGCGCGTCGATCATAATGTTGAACTCGTTGAAGTCGCCGTGGATGACGCCGCAGTTGCCCAGCCGCACCACCAGCCCCATCAGCTCGTCGTACAGGCCCTCCACGTCCTCCACGGCCGTCACGTGCGTCCTGATGAAGCATGAATACCATGCGTGCAGTGGCGTGATTACAAGGTATGCGCAGGGTATGCAGATGATATAAAATGAAAAAAATCTCCAGTACGAGTTATAAAAAACCTAAGGATAGGCTTTGTAAGAGTCACAAAAAGCTTACCCTTAAGTATTTATAACTTGTATTATAGATTTTTACATTTTATATCATCTGCATACCCTGTGCATACCATCTATGCTCGCCACTGCATGTGTGTTAGCAAATCTGCCTTTGTCCGTATGTTTGGTTAAGGAAAAAGGTATCTTTGTTCAGACTGGTCAAAATTATGCATAATCTACTACTCGTCCCGACATCAACTCATGTTCTCTTCAGCAATATAAAAAAAATCTGCAACTATATATTAATACAGCTAGTTTACAATTGCCTCGTACATTTCGGTTTTGTTTTGATTCAAGCTGTTTTCAACTTCAATGTTGTACGACAATAATATCATTGTCAAAAAATTCCAAATTCAAAATTCATTTATTTTAAGTAGGCCTAATATAAGCACTTTTGAAACGTGTCTGTTCAAGTCTGTCTGTTTGTAGTGACTCTACCACCGGTTCGGAAGGCAGATTATACCGAGAAGAAGCCGGCAAGAAACACAGCAGTTGCTCTTTTCCAACATCAAAAATTTACATTTTACATTTTAACATTCATTTTTCTATCTTGTGAGAGATGAAAGCGGAGCCGGATGCTTCCAAGCAACCTTGTCATTAAGAAATTCATCAATTGTATAATAACATCGCTGTAATAAATGTGTTTTAACACATTCTTTAAACTTATGCATTGGTAGGTCCAAAGTTACCTTAGGAATCATATTGTAAAAGCTTATACTCAATCCCACAAATGACTTCTGTACCTTTCGCAGACGATATGAAGATGTCACAAATTTATGACCATTTCTTGTAAGTCGACTGTTTATATCCACTTTTTGTTTATAAAGACTAATATGTTGTCTTACAAATACTATATTATTATAAATATAAATATTGTAAACTTGCAACCCCGCACTTGTGTTTTTTTTAAAGGTACGCATGCGGGTTTACCAGTAATTGGATCACACTACAACTTTATGTTTCTCAATTTTGTACTTCCTAAGCTAGTTTCAGTGTATAATCTGTTGGTGAACCTAGTAAATAAATGAATTATCTGTGGTTTATATAAGTTGGAGTAGGAATTCAAAATGACAGGAACCCACAAAAAAGGAAGGTTATGAATATGGCGGGAAAAAAGAGGTACAGCAGAGTACCGAAGTGTCAAGGGAAGATTGAAGAAGCTATGTGCTTTAAGTTCAGATAGATTGATATTGGACTTTATAACGTGTTATGCTGTAATTAGAGATACTAAAACGATTAAACGCTGTAAGATATGAATATGGGCTTTCTTTTATGCGTAATCACAATGTTCTATGTTTCCCTGGTATATGCCTTTGAATACTATTAACTAAAGAAAAAAAACTAAAAACCTTACTTACTAGTAAGGTTTTTTTTCCTCTTAATACTACCGAGGCTGACACCTAAGTTTGAGAAACTCTGTGGAGCTTTGACAGTTTTTGAAGCTGGATTCACAGGGACCAGGTCTACATCCACGGATGAGGCGCAGTACGAAGTTGTCGCGCTCGTGCAGGGTCTTCAAGTAAAATAACTTCTTCTTTGAATTCTGAAGACAGCTTTAGAAGCTGTACTCACAGTGGTCAACCAGTGAACAGGTCTATAA
Source organism: Pararge aegeria (assembly GCF_905163445.1). Lineage (NCBI taxonomy): Eukaryota > Metazoa > Arthropoda > Insecta > Lepidoptera > Nymphalidae > Pararge > Pararge aegeria. The sequence continues at coordinate 15,363,312 of NC_053199.1, read as the reverse complement.
CCACGCAATACCTGTTGAAGTCCACGGGGCGAGGCATGGGGTAGCCACGCTCATGCAGCGTTTTTCATAGAGCTCTAGACACAGTTTTAAAAGCTGTAGGTACTCACAGTGGTCCACCAGTGACCAGGTCCATGACCACGCAATGTCTGTTGAAGTCCACGGGGCGCGGCACGGGGAAGTCACGGTCATACAGCGCCTTCATGTAGGCGAACTCCTTGGTAGCGGAGATGCGCGACAAGTATAGCCAGGAGGCGCGGTTACGGTGCGCATGGTAGTCGCGTTTGTCCTTGATGTTGCGGAAGCATGTGCGCCCTAACCTGCACGCGTTATTATCTCAATTGTTTTTTATTCGACACACACATAGTTCGGAGAGAGGATGGACGTTGGGGTCCCAAGGTGCTGGAATGGCAGCCCCGAACTGGTAAGCGCAGCGTTGGTCGACCCCCAACGAGGTGGTCAGACGACATTAAGCCCGTCGCAGGTAGCCGCTGGATCCAAGCGGCACAGAACCGTGGAATTTGGAACTCCCTACAAAAGATCTATGTCCAAAAGTGGACGTCTATCGGTTGATATGATGATGATGATGATGACTACAAGTCAGCCCTTGACTGTAATTACCGGGTGGTAAGTGATGATGCAGTCTAAGATGGTCGCGGGCTAACCTGTTGGGGAGTATGGTAGTCATATTCCCTAATCAGTTACTAGGCGACATATACGATTCACTTAGCGGCAAGTCTTTATAAGTAGGGTGGTAACCAGACACAGCCAAAGCCTCCCACGAGACCAAACCACCGATAATTCAGAAATTACAGAATTCCAAATTGCTCCTGCCGGGAATCGAACCCAGGACCTCCTACTCAATTCACAACTCTCACCGTTACGCCAGGGAGGTCGTCAATAATTATTCCAATACACTTCTTCATCAATAATTTTTCCAATACACTGCTTCTCTTCAGAGTTAGCCTGGTCACCTGGTGATAAGTTACAATGCTAAGATGGTAGCAGCATAACCTGTTAGGGGTACATACGACTAATCAGTACGCGTACCGGAATGCTAAATTGTTTGGCAGCATGTCTTTGTCGGAAAGGTGGTACATGGCCACGGGCAAAGCCTTCCACTTGACAAAGTAAATTTAAGTTTATTAAGTCTAAGTTTCATTTTACCATCACAAGGTGTGGGAACCCTAAGAACTTCTTTGATAGTGTCAATAATTTAAATGTGCCAGTATTACCTGTGTAGTTTAAGACACAAAGGATTTCTGTCTTCATCAGCAACAGTGTATATATTTGACTCTTTACCAACCCCAATTTGATTCCCAAATGACGCAATAACCTTCCTGTTTGTTAGAGCTTTAAGTGCCAAGTAGTCATACCCAGCATTTGTGAGTCGAAAACCATCATCTGTGAACAAAAGCAAACCATGATTTGAATCCCTGCTGACATTATTAATTCCATTGAGTTTACATGGTCCCTCATTTAGGAACAAACTAACAATATTCTTTTAATTTGATAGCCCAAATTCTGGTAGAAAATTGTACCCACGGGCGATTCGACGCAGCGGGTAAATTGTATAAAATAGCGAAATTACATTGTTTGGGAAACTTATTACAAGTTGCGCAGGGAGGGCGTTCCGGTAGTATATACTAGCTATTATAAAATACTTACATTGTTTTCCTCTTTCGTATGTAAGCAGTCTATGTTTGCACAGATCCTTCATGAGTTTATGCACTCCACCGTGGCGTAGATTAGCAATAGAGGCTACCAATGATCCTGGGACAAGCTCATGGTTCTTCATTCCCATTTCAACCTGAAAATACATTAATATTAATATTGTGCGAAAACCGAGGTTATACATTAGATTTGTATAACCTCGGTTTCCTTAGAATGAACGCTTACCGCAGTTAATACGCGAAAATCTTCAGATGTTAGATACCGTAGCATTGCTACGTCTAGTTTGCCCATTATTATTTTATATTTTTTAAGCAAAATCCAACATCAATATAAACACTGGCGTGGTGCGTGACTTTGACATTTGACAGTGACAATCTCACAGATTAATATCATAATATGAACTACGACTTAATTTTTTATTATTCTCTTTTTTTTTTTTTTTGTTCTGGCTTTACAGAGATTAGCCAATGTCAGGTGTCTATATGTTTAATAAAAGTTAGGGAAACTTAAAATATAAAACATCAGGATTAATCTACTTAACTATTTGGATAGGAAAAGGATAGGGATTGATTCTACTTTATAAATATATTATACGATTTGTTCTATAGTTTGATATCATTTTTTTCTAGAAACAAAGATACAATTTTATAAACTTTATACGAATGGATATTTAATAAACAAATTATAGAGGTGGGAAATGGAATGTTTAATGATTCGAGATGAGCAAGAAAGGCAGAACGATCATACATAGGGCATGTAAAGAAAACATGGTTTAAGTCCCCATACTCCCCACAGGAACAAAAAGGATCAGGAACGATTTTCACTCTGTGCAAGTGCGCCGGGGTACAAACATGACCCAGGCGCATTCTACACAGAACAGAGGTGACTGTTTTAGAAAAAACGCATTGGCTAAACCAAGGTTTTCTCGGAATGGATACTTGAATTTTCTTGTAATGTTTACCAACTGAACTATCATTATTCCATACCCTATCCCACTCTTCATACAGATAAACCTTGGCTTGGTTTGCCAAGTCGGAACAATGATTCGTATATGGTACAATGTCTCCTATGCGAATAGCCTCATTTGCCAATTGATCCGCTCTTTCATTTCCAGGAATGCCGACATGACTTGGAACCCAAGCCAGCACTATGTTACAATTTTTCTGTGAAGATGTATATAGTAAATCTCTAATTCGAAAAACATTTGGAGACTGCTTATGAGACTTGAACGGAAATCCCATAATAGCCTCCAAAGCACTTCGGGAGTCTGTAAATACAATTGTTTTTGGTATTTTCAGAATTAAAATATATTCAATAGCTTTGAGTAAACCGTAACATTCACCCGTGTAAACTGATGTTTCTGGTGGAAATTTAATCTGCTGAATAACTTGGTATTGTGAATGGTAGACCCCAACGCCCACGCAACTCTTACTCCCATGTTTAGATGCATCGGTATATAAACAGTGCCAATCAGACCATTCATTATTAACAATATTAATAAAATCCTGTTTTATATTAGGGCTATTTTTCAATAGTCCTATATCTTAATTTTGGGAACCGCAATAAGATTTTTGTAATTGTATTGGTATAAAGGCAGAGTAACACTGCGATGAGTGGGAGCTCCCAAGCTTTCATATTTTTTATAGCTTTTTACAAGACACGGTGAATCTTTATGAGTCCAGTAATTACAGGTATCAATCTGATCCGCAAGTTGCTTTACTTTTGGAAATAATGGATGGGAGATAAGCTGTAACGTACGAAAGAAAAATTTATCACAGAGTAACTGTCTCCTAAGATATAAGGGCGGATCACAGCATTCTACCTGCAAACAGTTTATTGGAGTTGATTTCATGGCACCTGTAACTAGTCTCAAAGCCTTGGACTGAACGAAATCAAGCTTTTTAATTGCACCTGTGTTACCAGGGTGTAACAAGAATGTCCCATAGTCTAAAATGCTCCTGATCAAAGCATTGTATAACAGTTTCATTGTAAAAGGATGTGCACCCCACCATACTCCAGAAAGACACCTTAAGATATTTAAGTTTCGCTCACACCTTAATAAAACATATTCACAGTGAGGAACCCCAGTCAGCTTGGAATCTAATATAACACCCAAAAATTTTGATTTATCTGTAACTGTTAGCGGTACATTATTGTAACTAATGTGAATACATGGGAGGATTCGTTTCCGAGAGAACAATACAACAGAGCTTTTAGATGGTGATAGTTCTAGACCATTATTGTCTAACCAAGACTTTAAATCGTTCAAAGCTAAGTTTAATAATTCACTGATATTATCTAATGATCGACCAGAAACATATAAAAGCAAATCATCCGCATATTGAAGAACATTTGCATATCTCAATACAGAAATTTCCAAATCGTAAGTATAAATGTTATACAAAATAGGGCTCAAAACCGAACCTTGTGGTAGGCCCTTCCATACAGTTCTACTAATGAATTCACTTTGGGAATGGCCTATTGAATACTTTATATATCTTTCGTATAACATATTTACAATAAAATTTATTAATAAGCTAGGAATATTCAGGGCTAACAGTTTACTCTTTAAAATTGAAATGTTAACATTATCATAGGCAGCATTTATATCTAGGAAGGCAGCAACCACTGATTCATTTTTGGAGAAACTGAGTCTGATGTCTGTGGTAAAGATGCTCAAGCTGTCAAGGGTACATTTACCTTTCCTGAAACCAAACTGTGTTTTTGATAGTAATTTTTTATGTTCCAAAAACCATTCCAACCTGATTTTAATAAGGTGTTCAGCAGTTTTAGCTAACACAGATGATAGAGCTACTGGTCTATACGATTTTGGATCTGAACTCGATTTGTTCGGCTTCTGTAATAAGATCAATGTTTGTGATCTCCAGGATTCAGGAACGATACCCGCAATTATAATATTGTTGATTAAAGAAAGATAATAACTAAGACTATTGTCGTCAAGATTTGACAAGAAAGAATAAGGAATACCGTCTTCACCTGGCGCAGAATCTGTCGTTGATGAAAGTACGCCTTTCAGTTCTATAAGTGTAAATGGTGAATTCAAATCTGAATTGTTATAATAATTGTTATTGGATACTATTAGAGGCATTATGGCCATGGGACATTCAGGTACATATGGAGGACCTAAACGATCCATGATTTGCTCTGCTATTGCTGGAGATAATTTATTCTGTTGTGTGTCTTTAAATGCAGATCTGAACTTTCTAATATTTTGCCAAACTATTGATGATGAAACATTAGGATTTAAGGATTTACAAAACCTACGCCAACCTTCATACTTCTTTACCCTAAGTAGTTCCTTAGTAGAATTGGCAATTTGTAAGTAATGGTCAAAATTGTCATCAGTCATGTTTTTACAATATTGCTTCTCTGCTCCCTTTCTTTGTTTTACTGCATTAGTGCACTCTGCATCCCACCATGGTGGTGATGGAATAAATCCTGAACCATACTTTTTTAATGGAAAAATTTCATTTGCAGCTGCAATCAATGCAGTAGCTAATGTTTGTGAGCATTCTAATATGTTAGAGCTACTTATTGGTGGTAAACTATTAACTTTCTGTTCAACAGCTACTCTATACAAGTTCCACTTAGCATGAACAAGTTTATGTTTTATTCTTGGTTGTTTCACATGTTTTGGAGGTTTTTCGAAAGGAAAAGTTATAATAAGCGGGTAGTGATCACTACCATAAGTAGACTCTGCAGTTGACCAAAGGAGAGATGAAGCAAGATCAGGGGTGCAAATGGACAAATCAGGAGCACTAGGTGTCCGTGCAAGCCTTGTTGGAGACCCCATATTCAAAATACACAAGTTATGTGAGCTAATTAACTCTAACAATTGTTCTCCATAATAGGTTGATGTAGCACAACCCCATAACATGTGATGAGAATTAAAATCCCCTAAACATAAATAAGGTTTCAGCAAAAAATTAAAAAGTTGATTAATTTCATTAAATATATCATTACTAGGACGAGAAAAATATATAGACACATAACATACACTATTTACAATAACTGCAATAACTGATAAGTTATTGCTATGTACAGGGAGAGTGATATTTGTAAATGCCAGATTATTTTTGATGAGTATGGCCACTCCACCATACCCTGATGGGTATGGTCTATCTTCTCTGACACAAACATAACCTGGCATTTTAAATAATGACTCCTTTCTCAACCATGTCTCTTGAAGACATATGAGAAATGGATCATGTTTATTTATTAAATGTATTAAATCGTGTTTTCTACTGTTGAGGCTCAGGCAATTCCACTGAACCACTTTGGCTCTGTGATCCATTGTTGTTTGGGATGTGGTATAATGCTTCAATTACTGTGGCAACGTGGGACGGTGTAACTATGTTTGATTGTGATAATAGTTGAATAAGTATTTTAATAATGTCAGCAATTTTCATGCTATTTTCAATATTGTTATTATTAATATTAGGCTTTTGTTTAGGGAAAACAGGATCTTTTATTATATCAGAGTGAGCAAAGCGGTCATAGCCCTTACCAAGCTTTGACGGTGATCTCGGCTTGGCAAAGACTGTTTTTTTATATGACTGAGACTCTGATTTTGAATAAGATGGAAGGTTAGAGTTTTGAGGACTATGTATGTCCTTTGATGAAGAGGATGACACAGGTGTTGAAAACAAAGCTTCGGCATATGACATCTTTGAAACTGGTGGATGCATCTTAATTGCTTCCATATATGAAATACAACTTTTGCTCATTGTTTCTTTGATTGCTCTCTGTCTATTATGTTCTAGGCATTTTTTATCAATGGCTTGATGTGATCCGTTGCATAAGCAACACCGGTAATCCTCCTCTTCAACTTGGCAAGTGTCACCAGAGTGTCCTTGACCACACTTATAACATTTTGGCAAAGACCTGCATTGATTTTTAACATGACCAAAACGGCAACATTGATAGCATTGTACAGTTGGATAAATGTACAATTCCACTGATAAGGCAGTGTAACACATGTACACCCGGGTAGGCAGAACTTGTCCGTCAAAAGTTATAATTACAGTGCCAGTACTAATAAATTGATTTACATTATTTACAGTGACTTTTCTTTTAATACGCCTGATTTTAATTATAGGACCGCAACCCAGTGGCACATTTATGTTTGACAATATTTCCTCATCAGACCAATCATTTGGAACACCTCTTACTACACCCATGCGTGTTACATTGAAGGTAGGTATAAAGGCGCTATATTTTTCCAAGCCAAGACTTTGATGCAACAGAAATTTGTTGGCATCCATATAGGAAGAAAACGCCATACTAATGCGATTCCTACCCACACGTTTGAGACTACCATTCACAACACCATCAAATTTGTTACGTTGCAAAAAGCGACCAAAAGTTATGGGATGTAGGGTTGTGGAACTATCACTATTTTCATATTCTTTGTTAACATGTACCACATATGGGGCACTGTCAGATTTCTGATACTGAGCACGACCAATTGGCACTCGAGTTGGTACATTTGTTGGTATGGTGGATAATGATGGTTTATTATTATCAATGGGAGAAGTGGGTTCAGTTGGTTTGTGGTTGGGAGAAATATTTGGATTTTTGTTAGGGCGATTCGGAACATCATCAGTATGTGATTCGCACATGCAGTCATTAAATTTATCCTTTTCATAATTTGCTTTGCCTTTCCTTTTTTTTTTCTTGCACATCGTACAAACGCGGGAAAAAATTTTTCGTTTTAGCGTTTGTTCGGCATTGGACACAGCAGATGCGTCCGTGTCCATTGACGACTCAACCGCTGAGATTAATATATCCATCTTAGATGGAATATTTACAGACCCTGGGGGTATTGTTCCCCCAGGGTCGGGGGGCCGATCCCCCATAAAAGTTTAAAATTTCCAATAAAATATTTTGAAGAACTTACCTATATAAACAGCTAACTACTATGAGAATGACACTAATACTACAATATGTACAATATAAACAACACCAAATCCTTTTCAAAACGAGTTTACAATAAAATAAAAGAAAAATTTGAAAAAACCGCGTCCGCCATGTACGAAGTTTCCCGCCCTTTTTTCATTTATTATTCTTAGACTACGACAATCTTGATGTGTTGCGGTTGCACGCATTGATTTTCATTGTTGGAAAAATATTTAAAATTCAAATTACCATTAAAAAAATATATTGTCTACAACCGATGTTGCCTTGGCAACAAAAGGTGCGAGTGTCACAGTTTGACAACTGACACTTGGCAGTGACAGTTTTCCAATTTCTTCTCATGTTTTGTTTCGAGAATCAAGAGCAAAAGAATTATGAATTAAGAAATTCTGCAAAATATTAAAGAAAATGTCTCTTAGAAAAATACTATTCCTAACGCGTACGGCATGCTGTAAAGTTGTTAAGCTTCAAACTACAAATTTCTCAAGACAAAACATTGTTCTGCTGTCGGCAAGTTCCACAAGATTCTATTCAAATGAACATTTAGGTTAGTTTACATTTTCCTTTATTTAGTAGTTATTTACGAAACTAAAAGCGCTCCTGGGTTATTTAAACTATGTAAAAATTACTTTCTTTTCCCCAGGAAAGACCATCATAAGCTACCATATTATTACCTAATTACAAATATTATAAATGCGAAATTGTGTTCGTTGCTTTGCCATTCTTTCACGCAGCAAAAGAGATATATTATTTTTTGTAAACAGATAGTTCAAAAACCAGAGTGTGACATGGGCTATTTTTATTCCTCGAAAATTATTTACTCAGACAAAGTAGCGGTTTAGAGTAAGTAATTTTTGGTAAGAAGGACTTGTCACATAAAATGACTGGTCTTGATTGTTTATCATATTTCACAGTCAGTGACCTCTCTGATACAGTGGTTTACGCTGTTGCCTTTTAAGGCCCTGGGTTGATTCCTGTGTGGGATCAGTTTAGGCAATTTATTATTTCCTAAATGAGTTAGATCAGGTCTGGTAAAAGCTTTCTGCCAATAACATTGATGGCAGAGACAACCAACTGATCTTTAGTTTGGGTATGATGCTACATAGGAGCCAATTAGGGTTATAGATTAGCGTACTTCTAGGTTAGTCACATTATTTTTTAACATGCTTAGTAGTGTTGGGCCCTGTGGCAAAAGCTGATGTTGCAATTTTTTTTCATACATTCTTTAATTAGCAATGATTTTATAAGTTTTTGTGACATTAATACCCCAATGAAACCTAATCCCCAATTAAATACATGTCCACCAATCTGCACTGGGCCAGCGTGGTGGACTACACCTTAACCCCTTTTTTTTTGTGTGTGTATAAAATGATTTTTACGGGTATAGGCCTTGGTTACCTTAGTTAAGCTTGATATAACCATAATTCACATTAAAACTAAACTGGTCATCTTTATTAATAAATTCATTTATCTAGGTGATAAGAACAAAGAAAGTAAAGAGGGAGAGAAGGTAGACATCTTGGGCCGATTCTTCCCGCAGTCGCCTCCCGCCACCAAAGATGCACATGAGGTGCAAAAGGAACAGGAGAAGTTTGAGCAGGAGCAGAAGGAAAAGTCACAAGAAAATGAGAAAAACTGGAGGCGTATGAAAATTGGGTACGGAATTTTGTGTTGCACCAACACCAAAGCAATCTTAGGATACGTTGACATTACAATGATGTAATCTGAAAGTGTTGGAGCGAAACGTGCCTGGAGAGTACATTGCCAAAGATCTGTTTGGTGTAGAGTATAAATATTGAAGAAATTATAAATTACACAATACAGATTCTCCTGCTTTTTGCAGAGCATAGCAAATTAAGATTAATTTTCATTGTAAATAATAAACAGTTACAATCAGTGTAAGATTATATAAATCAGCATTTTAACTGGTCAAAATATCCAAATATAGGTGCCAAATTTAATTTAAAATTTAAAATTATATAATTCTTATTAAAAAAAAAAAGCCCTAGCAATTTTAACAAAAAATAAAAACGGGCATTAATTAGTTATATCTGCATATTGTCTGAGAAAAATACAGAAATCCTTTGTATGCTTTTAATATTAGATCTCCCTTTACATTTAATTAACTACACAATTGATAAATTTTATAACGACAAGGCTACTTGTTAAAGATTGTAAAACTGTAAAATGTGGTAGAGTCACTACAAACAGACTAATTTGATCAAAAGCGATTATAAACCAGACTTGAAATAAATGAATTTTGATGAATGAAAATACATCTTGTATATGATATAGACACATAGATAAGGTCACAGATAATTTTTTTTAAACAGATTCGCAGCATTTGGTGGTGCGTTGACTGTGATGGGTGGTTGCCTTGTCATCGAGATGGGTGCCCCGAGACGCGGCGACGACGGTCAGCCAATCGAAGACGAGTTTTCTCATTTGCCTCTAGCACTGCAATATTTGAGGCGGACGTGGAAAGAACTTACATTTTATGAAAAGGTATAAAATAAGACTTATCTTAATAATGACAAGGGACACATAGCTGTCAGTGCACTTTAAATATGTACTTTAACTGTCAGAACATTGCATAAATGATAAAAAAACTTAACTGTAGAATACTGGACCACAGCAGCAGGCAAGCAAGCAAGTGGTATTTAAATAGTTAAAGCGCACATAACTTGGAAAGGTTAGAGATGCGTGCTAGGAGATTCGAACTCGGCCCACTGAAAGTAAAGTCAAAGTCATACAGACTATAATTTTATAATTTTTTATTAGTGTTTTACCTACACTTGAAAGAATTATCAATTTTATAAATTTTAATATGCATAAAAAAAATTTCGGAACCGACAGGATGTGTCATCTCTTGTTTCAAACGTGTCTCATTGTAATATGGACCTTTGAAAAAGTAGATCAAAACTGCAACGTTTCCTACTAGATGACGCTACAGTCGCTATAAGACTGATGTAAAAGGTATATACTGATTTGTGGCATTGATGGTAGGAGAGCCGTAACTTAATTGGAAAAAGCACTCAGGTCGCGATTGCCAGAGAGATTTAAATCCTGTCGGTTCCGAAAATTTTTATATGCATATTAAAATTAATAAAATTCATACCCACTAGTCTATCACCGCTTCCGCAGGTTTTCTAACATTTACCTAATAAAAGAAATCCGTTTGACTTTGGCTTCTTTTAGGTTCTTTAGTCTTGGAAACTTCAAAACATCTCAAATATGATACGTTCTATGATATAATATTGTTATGTTTTGTTCAGATGATAAAAGAGCCATCTCGAGAGAAGCTACTGCCGGATCCCTTGCCTGTACCTTACCAGCCCACATACACCTTGGTGCTGGAATTCACAGATGTCCTGGTCCACCCTGACTGGTCATATCAGACTGGATGGAGGTAAGTTTTACTTAACGTCAACATCAAGTTGCCTATATGAGTGAATGAATGAATGAATACACTTTTATTGTACACCAAAGAAAAAAAAATAGTTACAGAGATATAATTACATATCAAGAGAGTACAATTTGGTGGCCTTATCGCTACATAGCGATTTCTTCCAGGCAACCAATGGCGTAAAAGGAAAAAACATAGAAAAGAGGTAGGTGGTGCAATAAATAAGATTTAAAATTATACAAATATATAAATAAAATATATATATATAAATATCACTATAGTCACTTTGGGGTGCAAATTTTTTAAACTAAATTTATTTTTTAAAATTACAAAGTAAAACTGTAACTAAATGTGTGACTATCGATCTGTGTTAGATCAAATAGTGATCGTTCTGCAAATAGCTCTGTGACAGCTGACAGTGCGATTCATTGGTGTATGGGTGGGAGTGTCACAAGTTCACTGCATTGCTGAAGACCTCACCTAAGGTGAGGGTTGTAGGTCATAGGCGGTCTTCGTCAGCGTTTATTACGGTTTTGTGAAAATCCCGTGTGTTTTCCCGGGATAAAAAGCCTGTGTTTCTCTGCGCCCCTTAAACTAATTCTTTGCCAAAAATCAGATTGATTGGTTGCTTGGTTAGAGTGCGAATGAAGGACAGACAAACAAACATACAAACTCACTTTCGCATTTAATAGTAAGGAGTTATTTTTTTTTGAGAACTAGCAAATGGCTTTAGTAAAATTTGCACGCATATTATTGTAGTCTTTTTCAAGTATCGACCAATTTTAACGCCTTAAGTAAAGTAGACCTTATTTAACTTGATCTAGGGTCGTAAATCCTAGACTAAAGATTTTCTTACTATCCATGTTGACGAATTTGGGTTTTAGGACAAGGTTGGTAATTACTTTTTAGAACTATAGCAATGAGAAGTGGGAAAATGATTGGCCACCTACTGAGACATGATGAATTTATTGCGAATATAATTGAGGGAGAAGTAGATGGAAAGAGGCGAAGAGAACGTCCGAGACTGGCTTTTGTGGGACAAATAATTCGACAGGTTCGGGTGGGGACTTAAAAAGAGATAAAAGAAGGTTGGAAAAGGCTACACCGACAAGAGATAAAATTAAGTCAAAGAAGTTGACAATCACCAGTGGCGTGCACTGGGTTTCTTACCACTTGGGTATGCATTGAGCAGGAAAATTGCATAAAATGGCAAAAATCCTCCTCTTATACGAATTATATTTAAATTTTAGGGTAGGCATTGCTTTTGTCCATGTATGAAGTGCACGCCACTGCCCATCACTCGTGAACTAACACAACCTTTTCTAAATACCATGAATTAGTTAATTACTGAAATTATATATAACCTATGTTACTTCTTCATAAAATAGCTTTCTTATGATGAAAGGATTATTAAACTTAACATCAACCTTCAAAACAGCATATTACAGTCCACTGCTAGACTAAAGGCCTCGCAGGCGGTTGGTGATCGCAGTAGATGGTAGTAGTGGCACAGAGGACGCTGCTGGCCGTTATCTTCCCTTAGTCGCCTCGTACAATACCAGCGGGAAGACGAGGGGTGGTGACAACTGTATTCTGATTTGCCGTCACCAAACGGCAAACTTAACGTTAAATTTAACGTTTACTTAAAAATTAGACGTTTACTTAAATTTAACGTTTACTTAGAAATGTTTGCTCTTTTCAATGTTATTATAGGTTGAACACAGTTTTATGTACGAAATTTTAAAATGTCCTAATACGACCTACTTGCGGAATGAAAAATTTAAAAATAAAAAATCTCGGCGTGTATTGTAATCGGATGTCTCCAATTCGCAGATTTAAAAAGCGTCCGGGCGTAGATCAATTCCTGCAAACTGTAGCCAACTCGGACTACGAAGTGGTGATATTTACTTCAGAGAACGCGTTTATGATTTGGCCGGTGCTGGACAAGTTGGACCCGGAGAACAAACTGATATCATACAGACTGTTCAGGGACTCTACGCATTTCACCGACGGAGTACACGTTAAGAATCTGGAGGGATTGAATCGTGATTTGTCCAAGGTAAGATTTATGTACGACTGGCTGTTTTGACCGCGTATATAACTGTTTTATACAAATTCCGTGGGAACCGTTTGTTTTCCTGGAATAAAAAGTAGCCTATAATAATAATTATGATGATAATCATTTATTACTGGCTTTACCCATAAACATCCCTACTAATATTATAAATGTCAATGTTAGTTTGTTACGCTTACACGCAAAAACTACTTAACCGATCCTCATGAAAGTTTGTACATATACTATATGTTATAATATATATTTTGGAAGTGTTAGAAGTAATAAGTATAGGATACTTTTTATCCCGACATTAAGCTCGGTTTCTTTTGGAGAGGGGATGAAAGTGTTAGAGTATTTTACACCATAACTCCGACAAATTATAACCGATTTGAATAATTATTTTTGTACTATAGAGGTTATAATATGTGTTTAATTTTGCCCAAACTTTGTGTAGATCTAAATGTGGTTGGAGATAGAGGACAGAACTCCTCAGCGGACAGTAGCAAACCCCTTAGCGATACTGAATATGTACTTTAAATTTTTTTAGAACTACAAATAAATTTTAACGCCACATCAAAACACAAAATCAAACGCAGACGAAGTCGCGGGCAACAGCTAGTTGTATATAAATGAAATGCGATTAAAATAAATAAGTAAATTTCGAAAGATATGTCAAAATAAATAAATTAAAAAATTAAATTAAATTAAATCAACCAAATAAAAATTAAATAACAGAACTAAAAAAAAAACATTAATAAGAATAAACCCCTAATACTGTTTCAGACTATGTTACTCTCAGTCCTTATAACTATGCTCAATGCCAAAATTGAGTTTATTGGTTGCTTAGTTAGGGCGTGAAGGAAGGACAAACAAACAAACACACCTTCGCATTGTTTTTTTTATTCCACTACAAGTTAGCCCTTGAATGCAATCTCACCTGGTGGTAAGTAATGATGCAGTCTAAGATGGTAGAGGGATGACCTGTTAGGGAGTATTGTAGTCATAGTTACTACACGAGTTGTAGAATCAGTTACTACACGACATCGCACCGGAGCACTAAATCGCTTAGCGGAACGTCTATGTCGATAGAGTGGTAACGGCCAAAGCCTCTCACTAGACCAAACCCAGCAAAATTCAGAAATTATAGATTCCCAAATCGCCTCTGCCGAACCGAACCCGGTACCTCCGAACCCGATACCTCCTTAAATTCACAAGTGGTATGCAAAATTTATAGTATTAGTAAGGATTGTTGTTCTCTTAAGAAGATTAGCGACTTTTTGCCTTCTTTGTCTACTTACTACGTGGTAGTATACAATTTACCAAAACCGAGACCTTAAAAACAATGTTCCTGTAATTTAAAATTTTCTATACGCAAGTCTATTTTTATACGCTTTTTTAGGCAATTTTTTTAATTAATATTTTAAGAGTAATTCTTATTTATTTATTTGCAAACTACAAGTTAAAAAAAAAAAACAGAAGAAGAGTAAAAAAAAGCAGATAGAAGCACTATACAAAAGGCGGCCTTTTGCTTAGTAGCGATCTCTGCCAGTCAACCTTAGGATAAGGAAAACATGAGGATGTGCATAATTAAAAAAAAATACATACTAATACTTAACTAGATTACACAAATGAAATAATACATATTATAATAAATATTTAAAAAAATATGATACAATATTTTATTAATATATTTTATTTATTATTTTTCTCTAAAATATTTCAGTTGTTATCTATTTATGTTCTTTTACTTAAAATTTAAGTTCCAAGTTTCCTAAACGCGCTCCCTAGTCGCGTATGTTGATAATCTAATGTGTCGTGTTGTTGGCAGGTAATAGTCGTCGATTGGAATAAACAAGCCACGCAGTACCAGCCCGACAACGCTCTGGTGTTGAACAAATGGAAGGGGGACGATGACGACACCGCTTTACTAGACTTAGCTAATTTATTACAAAGTAAGTAAAGTTCCCAGCTGAATTAATAAATTATTCACAGTTTAGCTATGCACGTATCTCTGCGTGATCACATTGAGGAGATCCGTAGAAGAACCAGATTGACCGTAATAGCTTAACGAGTCGCGAAGCATAAGTGGCAATGGGTGGAGCACATAGCTCGGAGAAAGGATGGACGTTGGAGTTCCAAAGTTCTGGAATGCCAGCGTTGATCGACCTTCAACGAGGTGGTTAGACGACATTAAGCGCGTCGCTGGAACCAAGTGGCAAAAAACCGTGGAATTTGAAACTACAAAAGACCTATGTTGAATTTGATATGAGGTAAGCATACTTATTACCGCCACCCCATCAATGATTTAGTATTGACACCTCAAAAGTTTATTCTCCAAATTAAAAAAAAAACTTCCTATTAACTATCTAAAAACCCTAACCTCTAGCTATGTCAATAACAGGGGGCAAATGGTAATTTTAGGCTAAATGTAAAAAAAACCTGCACCTACCTACATTATGAAACAAGTGTGGTAAATTAGATACCTACCCATTTATTGACATTTCAAGGGTTGCTTTGTAAACTGTGCCATGGAAACCCTTAAAATGAAAAGTATTGTATTTTTTACCCTATCTCCATTTAACCAATGTAAGACGAGCTCATTCACTTGCACACTTAAGTACACACGCAACTTCCTAACACGCTCGTGTTGCAGCGATCGCGATGTCCAACGTGAAGGACGTGCGCGACGTGCTGCGCTACTACAGCCAGTACGACGACCCCATCGCGGCCTTCCGCGACAACCAGCGCCGCCTCATGGAGCAGATGGCCGAGCGCGAGCGAGAGAACAAGACGGACGTGCCGCTCGCTCGCTCTTGGCTTCGCCCCTTCACGCGCCGCTAGGTGAGCATGCTTCTGCCAGCGGAGACCTCGTACTGCCAGCGCCGCCTCAAAGAGCAGATGGCCACGCATATAATTTGGTATTTAAAAATAACTGACAATAAAACTGTCTCATATCTAGACATAATATTATGATCAATTTCTTTACAGATAGAACTAAAGAAAAACTAGCGCTCGAACGGATCGCAACGCCAGCTTTTGTACATACTTGTATAACTTCACTTGTGGAATAAAATGTGATTGAAATTCCTCCGGCATTTATCTGTGCATTATAAACTCATAAAAACTTTTTGTAGAAAAACACGTGATCAATCCCACTTCTGATCGTCCCAAAACAAACACTGAAAAAAACATTCTGACGTTATTCATAATGTAATTCATTTGTATATTAGCCCCAACAGACAGCTAAGAAAAATGTATGTAATGAGGTTGATGGGCATAGATTTGTTTACATTTTTCTTATCTGTATTGCTCGTTAATTTTAGATATATAGTAGTCCCAGCCTAGTTGTAGGACTGCGCTTAATTGGCTCTCCACATTATATCCATATTTAAGTTGGTTTTTAACGGATGAGATATTACAAAGAATCATTAGCATGTTTCTTTCATTCTGCATCATAAATGTATCGACATCGACATCGAAAACGGTTCAGCCCTACAACTAGACTAAGCAACTAACTGTACGTTTCAAATAAGAATTCGCATTGCGTGGCCAACTTGAACTTTGTAATGCAAAATTTTCGCATCGACTCATTTATTACTCGCAAAACAATCACGAAATACGAGAGATTTTTTAAGGAGGGGGGGGGGGTCCGATTCTAAGCTCATCTAATCTTACGTTGGGGAGAGGGGTCCATTGGTCTTTTTACAATAACAATCGCATTAACGTAAGAAACCCACATTTTGAAAAATCTCACGTGAGATTGGGGGATGGGGGAGGGCGGTTGAATAAAATCTCACGACATCTCACCAGTGGAGGAGGGAGGGACAGAGAATTTAAAAAAACACCTCACGTAATTTATGGACGCCCGCTAAGTTCAAACTGAAGTTTCAAAATGGCGGTTTTGTAGATGACGACAACGCCTCGTGGTCAGATTTATCTAGTATTGCAGTCACTATAAATTAAAACTGGGGTTAATATGTTCAATGGTCTTCTTATTTGAAACGAACAACTGTAGGGTGCGTTTCAGTAACGCCCTAAATTGATTAGTTGATTATCAATCGGATCCAAAATCTAGATTATAGTTTGAATTGAGTAGTGCCTTCCTTTTCCTATTCTGTTTTGTAGATAAGCACTAGTCAATTTACTTATTTATCAATCGAATCTAAAATATTCAGATGGCAGATTGAATTGAGTAATGAGTGTTTCCCTCTTTCTATTCTTCCTTATAGTTTTTGTACGTAATAATCACCATTCGATTGATGTGTTTATAATTACACCGGCAATCAAGCTCTTCAGATCACTGCTGTCAAACGTCACTTCTGTTTTTTTATGTATGGAAAAGTGTCGTTTGACAGCAGTGATTGTAAGATTTACGCCTTTTGCAAGATACGTAATAACCCCGCGGAATTTACTGTTGATGCGGTAGTACTTCCCCGCTAAGAGCTCTGTTAAAAAAAGCTCTGCTACAACTACTACTAGATAAGGGTAGCAATAGCAAAAAAATAACTGAAAATTTGGGATTAGATTGTTCTTTTTTTTTGACTGGGGGCCTTACTACTATCACTAGTGTTATTGTACAACGGGTAACAGAATTAAGAAATAATGGAGAAGAAATAAAGAAGGATGCATCAGTAAGAGATGTTGTAAATATAAATCAAAAGAAGCATATTTATTTTTCCATACAAACTAATTTAAAACATTCTAAGTGTTTACTTATGACAACCCTATTGAAGATAAAAGACCGACACGCGCATAGTACTTACGCTACGCGACAAGTACCTAAAAAAATTACAAAAGTCACATCATTTTAATTTTGCATGTGATGTTAGGTCTGTACCTCATTTCTTTCAGTAAAACTATAGCAATGGTTTACTCAAAAGCTATTAGGTTTTCGGTTACACAGATAAGTCTCAGAGACAGTACATAATGTACCTCTAAAGCCTGTTAAATATTATTTCGGTTTTCATTTACAGTATAATACCTATTTTTGACAGAATTATTATCTTTATTTTTAGGACGTTAAGGTATATCAAATAAACTGTAATATACTGTATTAAACAACAATAATAAGGCCCCAGTAGTGAAAACACTCTTAAGTATTAGAACTTCATTCATTGTTTACTTTCATTGACCAAAAATTAGTGTATGCTTGAATTATTTCTACCTATACTATGAAATTTGTATGTAATTTCACTTTTGAATAGAGATATATTATTTTGTACCGTAAGTAACGGTTGTACGTATATTACATAGATACAGTAACTGCGTGGATGTGTGCGTGCGTGTGTTTGTGTGTACTCGTAGACGCGCTTGACGTTATCTCAGTCATTATAGATAGGTATTATAGAATGGTTATGATAATTATGTTGTTTTATTTGTGCACGTTGAATCCTAAGTACAAATAGGGAATATGAAAACATTTTTTTTTTATTTTATTTGACAGATGACATTTAAAATTACCTACCTGTTATAAAATGATCAACGTCAAAAAAAGTAACTTAAAGTAGAGACACCTATTTACGTTAAGAAAAACCTTTCATGTTCCCAAATGAACATGCTTACGGAAGTACCGACACTTCTTTTTCTGTTCAGGCGAATTAGTATAAAAAAATTAGTTGGTACCTGGACTGGCACTACAGCACGACAACATGCTAGCACAGGCAAGGAATATAATTAACGTGTCCACCTGCTAAAGAACGGGAACATGGAATAGGAGAAGATTACCCCCATCTATTATTACACGTATATTATCTGGATATTATTTCCACTTGTGCCTTGCTCACAAGTGGAAATAATATTGCTGTATATTATGCAGAGTTGATAATTGTAAAAAAGTTCTTTTACAATTATTGTAATCTACAATAGCCAAGACCAATCCAAAAAATTCAACCCGCGTCTGCGGTTCTTGGTTGCATGTAAGACGCAAATCTACACGTTACCTCGAACGCATTTGGCTTTTTCTTAAAGGTTTTGGTATTTTAGTTGCCCATAGATATAACCTTATGTCTCTTCTGATCCTTAGAGAGAATAAACACTAAATGTAGATCGGAAGATATTATGTAAAAACTATTCATACTAATATGGTTTGGGAGTTACAGAAGGCCCATTGTGGCGTAAGAAACAAAAAAAAACTGCGCCCAATTTTACATAATATATTGTATAAAATATCACGATAACATCCTTATTTTAATTAGTAAAACAAACATTATGTTAGTAGCTCCTCTATATCTAGAGAACCAGTTCTTGGCCGGATTCGTTTAAATATTGAATTTTTTTTCATAGGCACGAAGAAGAACATTAATCATTATCTGTCATCTATACACTTTATTCGATAACTGTATTTTCACGTTAATATTTGCAGAGTCGTTTTCCGAATATAAAAACACTAAAATCAAAGTAGAATGGATAATTTTTTCAAAGCTTGAGTTCCAACACACTTCTGCAGTAAGCGCTCCTACTAGAACGTTTATAAAAAAGAAATCAGTACAGGATGTACGAATTCGACGGCCGATTGGCGCTGTGGGCAGCGACCCTGCATTCTGAGTCAAGGCTGTGGTTTCCATACAACTGGAAAATATTTAAGTGATGAACATTAATGTTTTTCAGTGTCTGGATTTTTATTTGAATATTATAAGTATATTTTTATATTATTCATCAGTCATCTTAGTACCCATAACACAGCCTACGCTTACTTTAGGGCTAGATGGCGATGTGTGTATTGTCGCAGTATATTTATTTATTTATAAGCAAATGTTTCGATATTGTCAGTCTACAATTTCGAGTAAAATGTAATTAATACTGAGGGAGTACTAAGTGCCCAGTGTAAGATTGTCTACCTATTCAATAGGGACATTAACTACAATTTGTATAGAATGGAAAGAGCGCCATCATACAATACTGGAAAACAGTCACTAGATGGTGCTCTTTTGATTTCATACAAATATAAGTAGGTATAAAATCCTACACTTTGTGTATTGCTTCGTCATTTCTGGATACGCGAGTCGTTTTTGTCATCATCAGAATAATACAAATTCAGTGCCAACGATGACTCGTCAACTAATGTCTCGTTTGGACTCGCAGTCCATACTTCCTGCAAGCCAATATCAATTTCCTCCTCCCCGAAAGCCTCGACAATTTCATTCTCGTCAAACTTACACTTCTCTTTTCGAAAATCGTCATTGATTCTGTAATCATCGGGTATCTTTCTTAATTTCTTCATTACACTTGCTATATTCTCTATCGAGGAAACTTCGAATTCTTTCTTCTCCAACTGATACGTCGCACTCCACTCGTGCAAGTTCTGTGCACTATCATCCTCAATGAACGACTCAAAATGATCGGGAAACAACGTGTGACATGATATATCACCCAGTGAGTTCTGCAGGAGTATATCATATTTTTCTCCTTGCTCGATCACCAAGTTTCCAGTTATAGATGTGCAGACTCTAGTATCTATGGGGTTGTATAGGTTATGGCAGAGCATCGCTTGTCTTGCCGCGCTCAAGCTACTCCGTATGCTTGGCGGGCGGTACGGGATAGTCACACCACCAGAATTTGTGTCTTTGATTAATCTATCGTTATAACTTGGCACCACGCACATATCCTCACACCATTGGCTGCTTAGGCATATTAAATCTTTGCTGAACTCAAAGTGACAGTGGTCGATATATGTGGGCACGCATTCCATACCGTGCGTCCAGCGCTGGACTACTTTTGGACCACTTTTAACGCCGTAACGCAAGTCCATCAAGAAGAGATGATGGTCCGTGCCGAAATACAAGGAGTTCTTTCCTTCGAAATGCTTTGCCACACTTATGTCGTTACAAGTGTAATCGTCTGTAATATTTCTTAAATCTTTCCATAAATGTACAACATTGTTGGACCTTTTGTCATAAATCGATATGTTGTTTCTAGCGGCGTGAATGTAAAACCCTCTTTCCGAACTTACCACCGTATTCCAGTTATCAATTAAAGTTGATATTTTACCTTTTAACTGAACACTTCTAGCTTTCATTCTATCTAAATTGATTATACTTAATTTTTGATCTAAGGTCGTGATATAAAGTATATTATTATGGAAGTTGTCAAATGCTACACTTGTATACGGTAATTCAGATTTGATAGATTTCAGTTTTTCCAGTGTTATACTGTCATCTATTTTTATTAATTTCAAAATGAAAATTATATATTTCGTTCTTAAAACTATAATGTGTTCTGACGAGGTAATAGTTTCGAGAATGTAATTTTCTTCGCCGCAATCGAATGTAGCAACATGATTCATGTTTATATTCAGGTCGTTTTTGCTAAAATCTGATAAATCTGAAATCAAAGAAAAGGTACTTCACATTTATTTTTTTCTTTAATTGGCTAAATGTAATGCGAACTATTGATTCATCTCCTTATTTTTCTGAAGCGTTCACGTATGGAGGGTAGAGGTAAGGAGAGTCATCTGTGTATATGAGAAAGTGTCGTCAAAATGTATTAAATTAGGATGGCGATAAATATTGTTAGAGTAGGCTTGAAAAATAAACAAGGAAGTATGGAGATACAAGGAAGTAAGGTTATATTTACCACAATATTTTGTACAACGTAAGTTGTTGAAATTCTCAATAATTGACTACTTTAGTCGATAATGACATTAAATTTTTTAACTCGGCATACTTCAATTCATCTACGATTGCTACATTCATACCATACCCTGTGCATCCACCAGCGCCATTGTGGAGGATTTTTGAACTGTTATTTAGCGCAAAAACTGGACACTTTTTCAACTTTTCTCCCATATAGGATGACTCTCCTTACCTCTACCCTCCATACGTTCACGGTTATAGAAAGTCAACCTGTCTAAACTTGCTGATCTTGTTCGAAGAATCCCGAACAACACTCATAGGTGTTTTTCATGTTATCACTGTTTATTGAAGTTATACTTCTTTTGGCACGCTAGGGGAAAATTATGGGAGTAATTTTTTTCGATGCGCGCGCACACCGTCACAAAAAGCCGACACCCTTAAATTAGCTGTAGTTAACATTTTAGTTTTTCAAAAAAAGATTTGACAGTAAAGTGTGTATGTACTTATGTACACGCGTTAGAAGTTATGCTTCTTTATTATTGAAATATATTAAATCACTGGTATGAGCCCGCAGACTCTGACAATTGAAAGTGTACACTGTCGAACCTTATAGCTAACTTCAGGGTGCCGGTTTTTAGTGACGGTGTGCGTGCGCATCGTAAAAAGTGAGCTGGCGGACGATGTATTCCCCTCTCTCTCGGTTTCGCAACTACCTATCCTGTTAAAATCGTGTAAATGTACGCGCGCATTTCGTTACATCGTATACAATGTAAAACCAATCTGCGAATAAACGATTTGAATTTGATATAATTTAACTCCCATGATATTTTCCTTACACCGCTAAAGAAATATAACTTCAAAAATATGTCTTAAATGTTGTGCGCTATACGTGTAGGGAAGAAGTTATGAATAAATGACTCACAAGTAGTAGTAAATTCACTATGCAGCAAGTAGTCGATCCAATCAACGCATATCAGCTGCAAGTTGCCTCGGCCCGCGTAGTACCAGTTGTAGGACGCGTCGAAGTAGCGGTCGGGATCGCTGTCCAGGTGAGCCGCGATGTCCACCAGGTGTCGGGGGCACTGGACCACCTCATCGTTCAGGGTCTCGTAGTGTTCCATCACGTTAAGGTAGCCTGGGTTTTGACGTGAAACTTCTTAGGCGACGATAATTTTTTTGGACGAGCATTGATATAATTAAAAGGAGCATTTCGTGACATGAGAGAGAAGACAGGTATAACTAACAGAGCAGAAAGAGAGAAGTTTATGTTAGGAGTATCTGGTAAAATAAATATTTATGTATATTGTTCATAAAAATATTCATCGGTTATCTTAGTACCCATAACACAAGCTACGCTTACTTTGGGGCTCGATGGCGATGTGTGTATTGTCGTAGTATATTTATTTATGAATTTATTTTATTTGTATATACCTAATGCACTTACTATTTCACTGGACCTTTCGAATGCCAATGCATGAGAAAACTCTCCGTTAATATTCCTACATTATGACGCAATCATTAATAGAGCATTATTGAATATATTTATTTTGGCTCTTTAGACTTTTTGCAGACAGAATTTTGCCCGATCATAAGTTATTGTAGTGCATCAGAAATGTTCGCGAGGGCTCATACTGATGACTTTTTTGCCATAAGAAGACTTTTGTATACTGCTTAACTTTTTGTATATTGCTTATTAATATTTAATGTAAGTTTTTTTTATTTAGTTTAGCTTTTAATTATTCTGTTATGTTATAGGTAGTGTAGATGGGTCATAGTTACCAAATAAATAAATAAATAAGTTAAGAGAAAACACTTACTAGCAATGCGTTTGAGATTGGCTGAAGTACGGTACCACTCAATTTTCTCCAACATCAAGCAAGTTACTGGATCAGCCTTGTCAACGTTTTTCATGGGCGTTATCATTTTGGGCGGCAGACTCTTGTATGAAAACTGTTCAAAGTAGTCTGGATTCAGTTCCCCATCCCAATCATCGTCGAAAGCGTTTAAGGGGTGACCTATAGAGTAGAAACGTATTTTAGGCAAAAATAAACAACATTTTGTTTCTTCTTCTTCTGCCAGCAAACCTTTTTGCTGGAAGAAGGAAATTTTGGCATCTTCTTGTTGTATTATGTATTTCCCCAAATGGTTGCTATGTTAGTGCATCAGAGTGTTGCAGGAACAGAAAAATGCACCGCAGCCATCTTGCTCTTCTTCAGATTCTTCAGGAATCCTCTCGAAGGGGCTGCTGGGAGTCGAACCCAGGACCTTTTCGACCACTTAAAAGCACAGAGCTTAACGCTGCGTTAGATAGTTCTTCAACAGTAAAAAATAGTGTTGCGTTAACACCCATTATTTGAGGGGGTGATGGCGGAATTTTGGGGATTTTCAATTCCCTTACCGTGTAGAGCATGTTATGCCATTAGTTCCAGTTATTTTCATGAACATAAAATAATGATTATTGAATCCTGTATAAGAGCGCACGTCAGGCCTTAACCCTCTCCCCTATTAAAGCAGGCCTATGCTGAGCTGTGGGATATTATTAGAATGGTGGTGATGATCATGAATGAGTAAATAATGTTTTATTGTACACCAAAGAAAAAAGTAGTTAGAGAGATATAAACAGACCAAGAGGGTAACATTTTTTCCAAGCAGCTAAAGGTGTACAGAAAAACATAGATATGAGGTAGGTGATGCAATAAGATACATATAAACATAGCACTATTCTAAATATTTTACATATATATACAAATAAGGTGTATATATACACAAAATAACATTAACCATAATTAATATAAAGTACTAAAAATCTTATAAAAGAAATATGGAAGCATGGAAATATATAACATAAATAGTTATATAAATATATAATGATGATGATAAACAAACAAAAAGTGTTTGTATTGGGTATTCTATAGTGAGGTAGCATGTATATATCAACCTGGTAAAGTAAAATGATAGTTCTCATGCCTGCTCGTTGTCCTCTTAGGCCGGAGGGTTTGTCCATAGAACAAGTAAGCCTGCGGATTTCTGTGCTGCAACTCGTCTAATATATTTTTAACTGGTGCTGTGCTGTCTATATTATCTGCTGTGAATTTGGCTGTTACCTTTTTGCGACCCTAAAATAAAATAGTCATGAATAATTTAATCTTCATTAAACATTCATTTATTTTACAAATCGAAACTCTTTTTATTGATGTAGTTTCACCTTTTCATTATATTAATATTTTCTAGTTTAATTTTTTGGTTGTCAACCGAAGGCAATTTTAAATAAAACGCTGTCACTTCACCAAGAACAAAGAGGCAATGAAATTTAGCCTTTTCTGTTGCATTTAAAGTTTTAGTGCAAAAGTTGAACTTAGTGTCAAAAATGAGAAATGAGAATAAAAATGAGGCAGAGTGTAATAAAAATGAGACAGAGTGTAATAAAAATGAGACAAGAGTGTAATTTCCTCTAGAAACCTATCAGATATGAGCTAGTACAAAAATATTGTTTGTGAGACAAAAATAATGTGCTTATCTAATCCAATTTACACCATCATCAGCCATCAGTATAAGTATAAGTATCTAATCTACATATGTTAGCCCTTAACAACAAAATCTCCTGCTGCTAATTTATTGGTAAGATAATTTATAAGTAAAAAATGGGTCCTTTAGACTGGATACAAAGATGTTGTATTTTTCCTAAGTAAATGTTAATTATTTTCTCTGTTAATCTTCGATTAAAAGGGAGGCGATGAGACGAGGGTCTTTATTGAAAAAAATTGACCTATTTCAAACTGCAAGAAAACAAATTAATAAAATAATAACTAATCTTTACTAACCTTGGCTGCCATTATAATAAGTTATTAAACAATGTGGCAAGGTGTTTTTCTAAATGGATCATAGTTTTAAAACACTTCCATGTTTCCTAAAGTTTAATAAATAAGGTTATGTTGTTGTCGGTCTTGTTTACTTATTTTTTTCTTTATTCTTTCCCATAGAGAAAAGGCAACGGTATATCACCGTACAGCCATGTCTTCGGGTCGTCTTCATTACGTATATGGAGGGTAGAGGTAAGGAAAGTCATCTTATATGAGAGAAAAGTTGAAAAAGTGTCCAGTTGTTGCGCTAAATAACAGTTCAAAAATCCTCCACAATGGCGCTGGTGGATGCACAGTGTATGGTATGAATGTAGCAATCGTAGATGAATTGAAGTATGCCGAGTTAAAAAAATTAATGTCATTATCGACTAAAGTAGTTAATTATTGAGAATTTCAACAACTTACGTTGTACAAAATATTGTGGTAAATATAACCTTACTTCCTTGTATCTCCATACTTCCTTGTTTATTTTTCAAGCCTACTCTAACAATATTTATATTTGGCGCTTCTTTTAAGAGTTACCCTGATGCAAATGTGGCGCCATCCTAATTTAATACATTTTGACGACACTTTTTCATATACACAGATGACTCTCCTTACCTCTACCCTCTATAATTACGTAGTAGTAGTTGATAGTTGTGAAATTGTTGACATTGACAAACGGCCTTCCCTGCGTCTTTTACTTAAAGAAAACAGTAGACATACATGCATGTTCGAAAAATTAAAACCTTGATATTTTTTAAAGAGGGTTT
Source organism: Pararge aegeria (assembly GCF_905163445.1). Taxonomy (NCBI): domain Eukaryota; kingdom Metazoa; phylum Arthropoda; class Insecta; order Lepidoptera; family Nymphalidae; genus Pararge; species Pararge aegeria. The sequence goes on along the minus strand of NC_053199.1, from coordinate 15,337,060 downwards.
ATCTGTTTGTTTGACCTTCCTTCACGCCCAAATTAAGTAGGTAAGCAATCAATAAACTGGATTGGCACTGAGAGTAACAAAGGCTACTTTTTCGAACGGTTCCCACGGGATTTGTAAACTCGGACGGTATATAACTGAAAATAGGACATAGAAATAACATTTTATGAAAAAGCCCTTTAAGCCCCGAGACCAAATAAACTAGGCAAAATTTAGATTATTTTATTCAAAATAAATAAATGTCCAAAAAATAGCATAATTTATCTTACAATCAATTTAAAAACTTAACAATAATCATCTAATGCAATATGCCAGCACTACGCAATTATTAAGTTGTACCAGTTCCAAAGTATGTCTAATATACACGATACATTATTTCGGGAAATGATAAAGCAGCAAATACGGTCAATACAAGAATGGAGTAAACAGTTACTAGAATATCTCTTTTCATTTTCAGCAAAGAATCAAATTCAACATTAGAATAATTATTTTGATAAATCGCCAGCGTCCTTATATCAGCAAATTTTTCTTTAGGGTTGAGGTATTGTATTTCTAAAACCGGAGGAGATACTGCAGAATCAATACATTTTCCCAAGTTTTTTGAAGGGACCTGCAACATTTCTTTCGATACTGAATTGCTTACACTTTCACACTCGGTAAAGGAATATACTGATCCCCTTGAAGGCCTATTGATGAGCTTTAGAAGTGAATCGGTTACATTGGTGCTCACGTTTAGCTTGTTAAATAGAGATGGTGCATCAGTAAACCTGTGCATATAACTAGTTGGCAAAATCATTGCATTAACTTCTCTATCCACACTCAATGGTACATAAGACATGCTGGTATTTGCAGTTACTTTTTTTTCAACAATCGTTATATCTTTGGAGACTTTATTGGTAGGTGGTAAGTGCAGAAGCTTACTAGAACGCGCTTTTAAAATTTGCAAGTTGTCAAGAGAAGGCAGAGACATCTCATTATCAACACTGTGATGTACAGAACTCTGCTTTAGAGATACTTTGTCAAGAATCATCTCTAACTCTTTGCTTTCATGATGAAAGTCGGATACGGGCTCTTCTTTAGATAAGTGAGATCCATACGTTGTCATCTTTTTTATTTCATTTAAAAGACCTACTAGAATATCCAGCGATGTCGAATTACTAATGTTAGAACTTTTAATATCAGCCTCACTAATATCTTTGATAGTTCCAGCTTCTACGGCATTTTCTTGAACGTTCTTTCCATTCTTTTGTACAACAGTTGCATATACTTCACGATAGTCAAGAAAATCTTGATTATTATTTGCATTTGGTATCTGACTAATTGCGTTTTCTCTTCTCTCTATAGCTTCTGTGATTTTATTCTTATTAAAACTTCTCAAGCACTGAATAGATTTTCCCAAAGCTTTGTCTGTTACATATTCATATTGTTTACTATTTAACGCGGAATCTTCATTTTTTATTGAACGTATTTTACTCATAGAATCAGATTTAACAATATGAGGAAAAACGTAACCTACAGTTGCGATTTGCATAGGAAATTTTGTGAAACCAAAGTCTATACGATTATTCGAAAGCACAGGTAACATTTTAAGTTCCGTAAGAGAATCTATTTTTCGGTTCAAAATGAAAAATTTCTGCTCAGATTTTTTAGAGGTCATATTAAACATCGAGTTATTGCTGCTCAAAGGTTTCAGAAATGTTCCGTTTGATATTTGATCTACTTTTGATAACTCAATGGTAGAATAAGATAGACGAGTTACATGAAGAGTTTTATTTAAATTTCTATCGATCCCTTCATCTTCGTTGTTGTCCTTAGGTATCTGGGATACCGCTGTATCGATATTTTTATCTTCAAATATATCAACTGGGTAGTCAGATAGTGATAATAGAACCTCATCGGATTTTGATCCTGCTATAGAACCATCATCAAGATGATCACCTGGTTTATTCTCTTTGCATTCAGTGAGAGCCTCTAATGTAGGCATATTACTGTTAACCATGGCATCAATTATATTGTGTATCCTTTTGCCAAGAACAGTAGATTCTTCAGGACCAGACGGAGACGACGTCATGGATACTGAAGAAACAATTACTACAATTAATTTACATAATACATTCTAATAATTCGACAATTACATTTTTGATACATTACATATGTATCAAAAATGTAATTGTCGAATTTGAAAGACACTCAAAAGATTATTAGATGAACGGATATACTCTTAAATAATTTTTACAAGGTGAAAAATAGTGGAAATAGAAAACATGTACAGCGCGGTTTAAGAAGCAGAATCCTCTTACCCAAATCTAAGTCATTTGGTATTAAGGGGACTCTCGATTTATGCGCATTGTAAGAGTTGCCGAGCTCCAGCGACGGTGGCACCCATCCGTAGTGGCTCGTTACGTTTGCTTTCGTTTCTTCAATTTTTCTACTTCTAAAAAATACGTATTGGAACTTAACCCCAGAGTTTCGAACAGCATTTTTATGAGCTATTTAATAAATAATTTTGTGATAATCTATGATTTATTACCGTAGTTCTGTTGTCCTATTAATACTGTTATTGTTCAAACACGGTCTTCCTACCGGAGAGTGTTTATTATTTCCATCTCGGCTAGGACTGCTATTGGTCAAAGCTTTATTTCTTGATCTTTCTATAATTGAAATAAGGATTATATAAAAAATGTACTCTGCGTTTGAAACTTTTTATTGCGTTGAAGTGAATTTTCATTTACTCTCGAATGCTACTTTTAATTCTCAATAAATAAATTAATAACTATACTAAACGTGTAGATGAAAATTCACCTTTACACACCTAATGCTGGTCCTACTGTATGTATTAGCTTCGTGGTTGCGGGAAGTCCGACACAGACTTTTCTCTGTTTACTTCTTAAACTTGTTATTCTTGCCTCTGGATTTGCTATTGGAATCGTTGGCTTAGACAGTCTATCTGGTACTCTTTTCCCAAACCTATTTTGGGATTCTTCTTGTTGGGCTGAAAGATATGCTTTTTTAGGCTGTGCTAAACTATATAATCTAGTCGATTTTTTGGGTGGTCCGCGTACTGCTTCTCCCCTGAGTTCTTTCACTTCATCTATAATATCAGCAATTTTTTTTATATCCGGTTTATTTGAAGACTTTTCTTCGTGTTGCAATATTGAAATTTTGATAGGCCCACATCCACGATCTTTGTCTTTAAACATAGAGTTTTTTAAGAATATCGCTTCAGATTCTTTTAAGTTCTGATCTTGTTTTGGTATTCGCTTCTGGGAATTTGGTCGAGAGTAACTTTTACTATCAGCCGAAGCTTCATTTTTTTTATTCATTTTAAGTTCATTTCCATTCTTATTATTCGTCTTACGGACATTATCGAATTCACGAATCAATTGTGATATAGCTTTTAAAGGGGTTTCCTGATTTTTGCAAAAAGTTAGTTTTTTATTTTCTTTACTATTTGTATTATTGATGAATTTGTTACTTCGTGATTTTGAGCTAACTGTTATAATTGACGTCTGCTTTTCGGATTTTTTCTTTGTGTCATTTGAAGATTTAAAACCAGTGTTTGTCTTTTTAAAATTAAGACAACTTGAGTTAACAGAAGTTAACAACTGATGTTTGATACTAGATCCGCTGTCACTGGAATCCAATTTGTCATAATTTTTTGCTATTCTACTTTCTCTACATATGCCTTTCAAGCTACCCGTTTCACTTATCTTTTTTATAAGTTCATATATTTTATCAATGCTTCTTCTACATTTTACAGAAGTCATAGTCGGGTTATAATTTTCTTCATATTCGGTGAAAACTTCTTTTTTTTGTGTTTTTATAGAAACTGCAGCTTGAGTACTTTGTGTCGACATTAAAACATTATTTTCTATATTATCTTTTTCGGTATCGATAAAGCTATTCTCACACCTGTTGATAAATTCTTAATTAAAATTTTTTATTTAAAAATACTAATTTAGGGAAACATATACAGATATCATCTGGATAATACAAATATGGATACAATCTCAAGTACTTACAAAACCTGCAGAGGCACACTTGATGAAGTATCTGTCAAACTTAGGTCAGTTGTTGATGCAACCATTAATTTCTTTATCAAATTTAAATTTACGACTATATCATTAGCTTCAGTGGATGTAGCAAAGTCATCCTTTGCAACTTCTTGATTTTCTTTTAATTTATTTTCCAGGTGCATAACTTCTGTGTCTGCGTCATCTAAGTAAAAGCTGTGGTTGATATACTTTTGACCATTTTTTTCAGGTGTTGTTAAAGGAGTTGGAGAAGAACTTTTATAGTTATTTGCTTCTTCATCTTCTAATTTTATGAACGGAACACTTACCTTAGGTGCATCTTTGTGATATTTTCGAGAGTTTGTATTATTTAAATTTATAGATTCTCCGTAAATAGAGTTATAAAAGTGTTTATTTGTTATCGACAACTTTGTAACAGAATTAGACGCTTGGGCCATAACGACACTTTTTTCGTGTTGATTCTTCTTTATTTTACAGTTTACGCTCATTTCATTCTTTTTCAGTTCCCGCCTCTGTCTAATCTCTAAAAGTTTTTTCCTCTTTTTCTCTTCCATTACAGATGTCTTATTTTCATACGGAGATTTAATTCTTACCCTCAAAGGTGACTTTTTCTTTTTCATATTTTCTTCCCTTTCTTCTACAACAGGCGATTGCATGCTTAATCTCTTAATTATACAGTGCAGGTCATCAGTAGCTATCGTACTTAAGTCTGCCTCAGCTCGAATGAAATCACATTCATTATCTTCGCAAATTTGTAAATCGCACTGCGGAGAAAAATCATTGTCATCTTCTGAAAACTTGTCGGCTTCTGTTTCTCTGTCTTCTGCTATGCTAAAATCTGTTGCATCATTTAGGGGAGCTTCTATATTTTCATCTAATTCAATTATCTTATTATTTTGTTCAACTATATGACCTATGGCGTTAACTTTCTCAAGTTCCAGCGCTAGGAGATCGTTTAAACAGTTTTCTGAAAAAGATTAATAAAGTTTTAATTTAGATTTAATTAGTCGAGTGCCGAGTTATATGTAGACTCGCTTCAACGGTGAACCTGCATACCTGAGAGTACTCCATAATATTCTCAAAAGCGTGTGGAGTCCACTAATCCGCACTGTGCCAGTGTGGTGGGTTACGGCCCCTTCTCATTGTGGATAGAGACCCGTGCCCTAAAGAAGGCCGGTAATGGTGTGATAAGATGAACATGAATGAAATCAAACAATTCTTATGTCAACTCACTTTTTTCAGCTTCAAGGGCAGGTGAAGGTTTTAAAATCTGAATAGAATTAATATTGCTAACGACATCTCCTGACTTAGAGTGTTGTAATTTAAAGACAACATCTACGCGTGAGTCTTCTCTAGGATCTTTTTTGCATGTTATAATGAGATTTTCTTTACAGTGCTTACTGATTAATCTGTAAGTGCCGCAAATAATTTTTGGTACCTCAACAATAACTTTCTTTTCTAATATTTTAGCTATTGACCTTACATCCATCTCAGAATGAACTATATCATCCCATGTTATTTTCATATCATTTCGTTTATCAGCGGCATTCAGTGGTATGGTAGCCGAACCGGCCAAAATAATATTTTTGCATGCAGTTATATGATCATTCCCGGCAACAACTTCACTCCATTTCGCTTTAGCCTTTTCAGTTAAATAATCTCCATTACTAATACGTTTTAACTGCTCGATAGTTTTCTGAACATATTGAATGATGTTGTCCATGTAAAAATTATAATTATCCTCCAGGCGTTTGCAGCAAATATAATCCAACAAAGATGCTGGAAGAATAGTACTGTCCGATTGCTTGGAGTTGGATATCGCACGGAAACTTTTGAGTTGTTCTTTAATAAAAGGATCATTAAACAGAAAGTGCTTTTCATAATCGGTTGTTAAATCAGATGTGCGCATTTCTATATTGCCGAATTTATGACAGAGTTTGTCTCCAAAGTTGTTTAAAAGGTCTATTCGTTCTTTGTTAATAGCACAAACATGATAAAGGTCTTCATTACTAATATTCTCAATGACATCCGATCCTTCAGAACTTCTATCATCGTTGTATATAACAGTTTCTACATATTGATTTGGACTTCTATTCGGTTCAGGGTCAGTGTTAGGTACAAGTTTAGTACCAATGTCTATATTTTTATACAGGAGAACTAAATCGCTAGTAGTAAGCGCCTTATCACCTAAAAGTTAAACTTTTTTACCATATACTCCGCGTCCGCGTTACAATATTATTTGTACAACTTTTTTTTAATAAGTAGAGGACATGCAAGTAGAGGAAATGCATGTGGTTTATCCAGGGGGCTTACTAATGCTCATTTGTCCTATAATTATAAAAAAAAAATGTCCAAATAATATTGTAACGTATGGATATTATTTTCTAACAAAGTGAAATATTATTTCTTTGAGTAATGGACTACCATTGCTCAAATAAATAATATTTAAAATTACAGTTTACACGACATACACGTTTACAGTTCCTTGACATCCTAAAAAAGAAAAAATTTAATTCTCAATCAAAACGTCAGCAGTATTTAAATAATAATGCTTCAAGCAATGAAAGTAAGCCTGAACGTACGTAGTCCGTAACTGGCGGTTCAATGTTTATACGCCTCTTGAAAACTGTTAAATCGTTATTCCTTATATCAACTGTAAGGTTACTTGAATTTTCTTCACAGATAAATGCCATTCTAAGCTAGATTATCAATACGAGATGATATGCAAAGCAATAAAATGAATCCTTTTGATAAAAACAGTAATGGATTTGGAGTATTTATATTTGATAAGAAGGTGCTGGCACGTTGGAAAGTTGGAAGGACTGGCGACTAAAGCGACGCGGGAAAAAAAGAAGAAAGGATAGGAAAAAAAGAGTGACATCGGGCGTTTGGGATGATTTGGCGAGATTTTAAAAAGGAAAAGGAAAAAGGGAAACGAATATATTAGTAAAAGAGTAATTATTTTAAGACTCTAAATTGGAAGTATATTGTTTGCGTAATTGACAAATTATAAGATAGTGTATTCTGAAATTGGTTTTTATTTGGACTGGAATATTTTTACACAACCATCAATGGGTCATTATAATTTATAATACGCAAGAAGCCGCAGAATACCACCCATAATACAAGATACCAAAACCACTGTCCCGAATCAATAAAACATATACAAACCAACCAACCCTGCCTAAACATTTAAATAATGCTAGCATTTTCGTATGCCTGTTATATGTGTCTTACCATCTCCTTCAAAGACGTTAGTTTTAGCCATAATCTGATATATCTCGTCTGCAGTCTCAAACTCATTCGAATTATCCTCTAAGGTTTGAATATCCGCTTTTCCCGCCTTCCCACTTTCCTCTTCATGCGCCTGATGTATTAACATACTGTTACAGCATAGATTTTCTTAATACACAACACCCATCACGTCAATTTGATATTAAAAAATAAATATATTTCTACAAAACACAAAATAGACGTCAATATTGAAAATTTTTACCGAATAATTTCAAATCAAGATGGAATATCTATTAAATGGCTTCAAATAGAATAGTTTTTAATCTAATGTCTATGGCAGTCAGCCAGTGTATTTTATCAATAATGTTTGTGTATTTATTTTCAGGTTATAGGCACTTTTATTAAACATATAGACACCTGGCATTGGCTAATCTGTGTAAAGCCACAGGAAAAAACAAACTTACTTCAGCAAGTGCAATCAGAATCATTACAACCTTCTCCCTCACGCGCGCCGTGAGGCTTGATAATCATTTGGCATCCAATAAATTCGCACGATATGTTAAACGACAAGGTGCCTAGAAGCATCCGGCTCCGCTTTCATCTTTTACAGAATAGCAAAAAAATGTTAAAATGTAAATTGTTGATGTTGGATAAGAGCAACTGCTGAGTTTCTTACCGGCTTCTTCTCGGTAGAATCTGCCTTTCGAACCGGTGGAGTAAACAAACAGACAGACTTGACTTTTCAAAAGTGCTTATAGAGTAAGCCTACTTGAAATAACTAAATTACGATTTTTTTTAAATTATAATATGAGATGATGTTTTCTATCACGAGGCGTCTGTAGCCCATATAACGCCGGTGTCCAATTATTACCCTAGCCGCGATAAGGCTGCGGTCAACATTAAACACGTACCTACTAATGTTAAAATGTCTATATAAACGAAAGTCAATCTTAAGAAATGTAATATATATATAGGATATACGACTAGAAAGTGGCGAGGCCCCTGCACCGTCGCGCCCGTGTACGTCTCTCACCCTGCACCTTGCCATAGATAAAGACACTTCTGCTGCCATTTAAATAAATTACTAAATTACTTAAATAAATAAATCAGGTAACTTAGCCTTAGCTTAGCTTAGAGTAAATAAGCCCACTCAAACCTAGAAAGGCTTTCCAAATTGCTTTCAAGCAGGCATGATTGTCGCTATTCGCAAATCGATCTCATACAAATAATACCATCAGGCGTTTTTTTATTAAATATACTGAAATAGGTGACTGCAGTTTGTATGTGGGCTTTTATCGCAACTTCAGGTTCGTATTTCAATATGTACGATGTGTTTTGAAAATTTAATATGCAAAGAATCCCTGATAGTTAGTGGCAATCATAGACTTGTGATGCTCAAGTGTGAATTGCTATTTGTATTACTTCTCTGGTAAAAAAATCCACGAGGGCGAGACTCGTGCCGGGACGATTGAATCGTTTATGTAATACACAACGCATCAGAAGCGAATAAAAAAAACAAAAAACTTATAAGCTGCGTTCTCTCGTGAGTATAAACATGAAGTTTTTAAGTTGAGACCTGACCTCAAATAAGCGTACTATAGTATAATAGAGGTCAGTGTGTGGAACCGAATAGAATTAAATGAATAGAAGAAAAAAAAAAACCTTTAACGAAATAATTTTAATAAATATTATAATTTCATTACAATAATTAAATACAAAACAAATTTATTCCTACATTACATAATATACATCAAAGGAATGTTAAGTACATTTTAATTACTATTAAAATAATTCAGTCTTAACATATTCATAGTTATTAATTGCTTATAAATAATGCAGATCTAACAAAATACTGCTTATAAAATTAATATTTAAAAAAAAACATATGCTTAATAGTTCAAACTTTTGCATTAAATATTGGGCCAAATCTTTAAAAAGACGGGTATATAACAAGATATTCCAGCAGAATAGAATAGTAATTTGCATACAACAGAGAGTAACCTATACTCAAAAAAAACAAAATTATATGAAGAGTTTAATTTTAAACTCATGGTCAAAAAAACCCAATCGTCTAGTTATTAACAAAGGTAGAAACAAATTACAAGAATGTAAATTATTAGTATTCTATCCTGAAAAATAAAATTATTTTTATAACTCACACTGCATAATAAATATTTTGAGCTAACGAACGCAATCAAGCGAACTTTGTCAATAATTAGGTGTTATTGCCTATCTAAGAACCAGAGGTGCTGCCTGTGTATTTCATTACCGTTGCTTGCAATTGTGTGAGTATTGAATAGTCGAGAACACCTTTATATACTCGTATGTACATAATGCCAAAGTGAAAAGAACTCCATTTGGAATACAGTTAAAATATTGTAAAACAAGTGTGTAGCAAGTTATGAAGGTTTAATGGCAACCGTGGTAAAGATACATGCGTAAATATTTATAGCTCTGATTGTAGCCACCTAGTAAATTTTTAAATAGATTGATATAGTCCATGTATTTTTGTCAAAGCTGTAATTTTTTTTGTCTTACAAACGTTCTACTAGGACCTTATAGGGGTCTTATTTATAAATGTTGCAAAACATCAGAATTAATATGTATTGATTTTGGAGTTCTGAATTGTGACAAACACTGCGTAAATAGTCTCTTATGCCACGTTTATTAATAAGACACTAAAACGAGACTTTAAACAATTTGATTATATTTAAGTTAATTTTACTTTTATCGTTACAATTTTTCAATATTAAAAATAGAATCTTCATATAAAATTGGTTGTAGAATTATCTTCTCTTTTACCAATCAAATAAATGTATCTAGGGTGCCTTAAACAGTGATTCCAGGAGTTCTGGCTCTGACAGATCCTTCTTATATTGCTGCGCAATGTCCTGGATGAGGTGACGTCTTCGCACGTGCGGTGGCTGGTACCTGCGATAAATTTTAAACATAGAAACAGGTTCTCAACATAGAAAGAACAGAAAATTAAAATTGAAGGCGGCTAGTGGCCAAGGTTGGTTTTTTGAACAGAAAAGTTACCTTTCTCATTCAGTAATTTATGTTTTTATTCAATTTTGGTTATCTTCCGAAAGGTTTCGGAATGCTATTAAATAACAACCACGTATTTTAAACCGCCGAATTAGCGTACTGCGTGCACGGTAATGACGAATGGAGCAAAACTCACATGTCGGTGTTGAGGCAAGGCACGTCCGTTTCGCAGTAGCGCACAAGCTCGTATACGACGTGCACGGTAATGATGAATGTCGTAATACTTACAAGTGTCATCGCAGCACGCTCGTTTCTCAGTAGCGCACGAGCTCATATGCAGCGTGCACGGTAATGATGAATGGAGCAGTGCACGGTAATGATGAATGGAGCAGTGCTGACAAGTGTCGCCACAGCTCGCTCGTTTCTCAGTAGCGCACGAGCTCGTAGGCAGCGTGCACGGTAATGATGTATGGCGCAATACTCACAAGTCGGTGTTGAGACGCGCGCGGCGGGCAAGGAAGCGCGCGGCGCGGCGCAAGCAGTCTGGCAGCAGGCGCGGCGCCAGCAGTGCGCCGTCCGCCAGCACGCCCGCGCCGCCCGCGCCGCCCACGCGCACGCGCGCCAGCCCCGCGCGCACTCCGCTCACGCACAGCGCGCTAGTCTCGTGGCGGCGCCACGGCACGCCCGTCTCGCAGTAGCGCACCAGGTCGTCTGCGTGCACGGTAATGACGAATGAACGCGTGAATGTTCCCTGACCGATTGTGGTCAATCTCGAGAGAGGTTTTCAACCTATGCGGGAGACATTTTAAAGCATAGACACAGGAGCACTCCCTATTCCCTCACTCTCATAGTACGAAGATCCGAATTTCTGCTTTTAAGGCACGGGGATGAATCAAGCCAATATCTAAACTCGAACTGGAACTAAGAATTTCTAAAAAATAGGTTCAAAATTCGCAATAGCATCTGATTGAAAAATGCAACAAAGACACGTTTTACGTACTGGCGTCTGGCGTCAATTTACTTGTGCATATTCTATTAAACGTATCACTATAATATCTTGGGAGTAGTGGGATTAATTATTGAGTTTTAAGTTTATTTAGTAACAATTGTTGAGTGTATGCACTCCACCACTTATGTGTTGATATAAACTCACGTAAATTTAACAATTATTTAAGTATGCTATTACGTGCTAACACAGTTTCCTTATTAGCTAAACACTTTTAGCATACATACATTTTGGCCCAGGTATGCTTGCTAAAACACTTCCTATCAAAACTTGCCTAATATCTCTATCAAAATCTTACCTAGCGGCAAATTGAGATGATCTTCGAAGTCTTCCAACCATATAATGAGTATCTTCGGTGTGAAATCTCGATTGCGCCTTCCGCTTCCTGTATGTGCACAATATATTAATAGCACACAAATATTATACAGGCCAAAGTTTAAATGTACGTTTGTAACTGCTTCATGACGCGGCTACGGAACCTACGCAATGCCAGTGGCGTGCACGTACAGCAGGAAAATGGCATTAAACGGCAATTATATACCACCAGTTATATATAACTTTTAGGGTAGGCACTACTTTTCTGCGTGTATGAAGTGCACGCCACTGCCCAATGCTCTATCACAGCTTCACTGTAATACTGTATATGTATTACTGTGTAATGCTGAGGTTATTTTGGAAAATTAGATAAAGAAACTGATTTATAGTCGAACAATAGCTTTTATCTTAAGTGCTTAAACTCCTGGCGAGCTTTCGAAACTATCACACTATGCATTCTGGGTTCCTTCAAGTAAATTGCGCTCATCTTATGTCGCATCACCACATACCATCATCTGTGATTTCATTCAGGCGCTTGTATGTAAAAAAATTAAATGGGTGGCAGTCTTGTGGGACTGCCGATAGAAGCGAAAGATTGAATCGTGTCTTTGAGCTATTAGCTTATTATTTTTGAATCATTGGTTTAGAAAGAAGTGTAAAGTTTAAGTTGGTCGTTAATTTTCGCACCAAAAATAATTAAATAAATAAATAAAAGTTGTAAACTGTTCTCAAAGCTGCGTGGAGTCTACCAATGGGCCAACGTGGTGGATTGTGATCTTAACCCCTCCTCATTGTGGGAGGAGCCAAGTGCCCTGTAGTGGGCCGGTAATGGGTTGATATGATGATGAAGATACACACATTGAATTTGATAATTATTAAAAAATATAATAGCTATAGACCATACAATTCACAAATTTCTCAGTTTTCACACGTAGAGAGATATACTCTTTGTATACATAAAATGTAAACTAATAACGCACGGAGGACGCATAATGCATAACGCGGTAACGCATGGGTGTTTATCTGTATATTTAAGGTATTTATGTAAACTTTTAATAAAAAGATTCATCAGCCACCTTAGTAGGTACCCATAATACAAGCTACGCTTTCTTTGGGGCCAGATGGCTATGTGTGTATTGTTGAGGATATTTATTATTTATTTATTTTATTTACCTATTTACACGGTACACACATTACATATAGGTCATTGTTGCGAACGTATATATATAGTGGACTGTATTATAGATCATGAAATTAAACTGATTGCTGGTTAACTAAGACATTTATTTTGTTACAATTAATGTAGTAAATGCACTGAGAACGCCGATGCGTGAATGCGAGTGCCCGCCACGTTGCCCGCGACCCGCGGATTTTTTCGATGCATAGAAGTATCGAACAGTCATTTATTTATTTATTAGTAGTCCAACAGCGTTACAAATTATTTTGTTATTAATTAGTTCTAATCTAAATTCTGACAACTAAGCAATAGGTGAAAGAACAACATATACAAAACAATCAGTTTGGATATTCATAACAGCATGAATGAGTGTAAGTGTGTGTGTGTGTGTATAAGTGTGCAAATGTATGTGCTTGGGTGCTTGTGAAGAGTCTTGGAAAGTGTTGGGTGACGATGAAGCGAATTCCATTCATTTTTGTTCACCCAACGCGGCTAAAGAGGTTTAAAAAAAAAAAAGTGGCAGTGTGCGTACCTGAGAGGGGCGGCGCGGGGCGGTCTAGCTCGAGCGACAGCGCGCGCGTCTTGTCAAGCGCCCGCCGCTCACCGCGCTCGCTCTCGCTCACACTGCGCTCGTAGCTCACGCCGCCGCCGCCGCCCGACACGTCCCACCACGAGCCGCCGGCCTTTTCCGCACCCTTGCTGCGAGTAAGCAAGTTTATATAGGACTTCAAATAACAAAATGCACGCAAGCAGCGCGAGTTCTCAAAAAAATAAATACAAAATTCATTTATTTTATTTTACCGAGGAGTAGTACTCGCTTTGCACAAGCACAATTTGAGTTTAGATCGCAACATGTATACAATAGATTTATAAAGGTAAACGAAAAACTAATTAATGCCAGTAAATATGAAGTTGCAAAATCGGTGAAAGCCTGTTTATCAACTCATAACTATAACGACACTGAAGATATACAAAAGATTATTGTAGCGGTCTCCACATTACCGAACTAGATGGCGCCACAAAAATCCTGCATCGCGCTCGCGAAGTGTTCACTATAATTGACTATATATACAACTTCCAAAGATGAATGTTCGGACCTCGGTCGGACATTCATGTCTTAAATGGTGTTCACGCACGCATACAAGCATCCCCTTGCACTCATATACGCACTCACGCACTCCCACGCATGCACACACGCACGCACACGCACAAACACGCGCCAATACCCCATACAGACCTACACAATTTATTATTTTAATTATTAGTAAAATTTTGTTCCATTGTATCCATTTTTTTTAGCCTGTATAGATTATTATTATTATTTAAGTAAGCCTACTTTCTAGCAGCCAGCACTTTTGAAATGTCAAGTATGTATATTTGTATTGACTCCACCACCGGTTCGGAAAGCAGATTGAACCGAGAAGAGCCAGCAAGAAACTCAGTAGTTGCTCAAAGGAAGAAAACCCCGATTTTGAAACATTCTTCATTGGTGCTCATATGTTTTAGCGTGAGAATATAAAGCATACACCATATAGTGATTATATATATATATCTTTCCTCGATAAATGGGCTATCCAACACTGAAATAATTTTTGAGAAGTAGTTCCTGAGATCATCGAGTTGAATTAAACAAACAAACTCTTCAACTTTTTATAATACTATAAGATTTCATTGTAATGGTTAGGAAAACTAACAGCTAAAAAAGACGACAGAAGAACAAGTAAAGTAGTATAAAGATATCACAAATAAACTAAACTTAAATAGAAAGAAGAGAAATGGGACTTACGTGGGACTTGATATTAGAGGTTTTGTTAATAGTTTACTGGAAGTGGTGATAGCTCAGTGAGTAGGACTTTTTTTCCAATTTCGTGGGGCCGCGTTCGAAACCCAGCACGCATCTCTAACTTTTCTTGGTTATGTGCGTTTTAAGTTATTATAATATCACTTGCTTCAACAGTGAAGGAAAACATCATGAGGAAACCTGCATGCCTGAGAGTTCTCCATAACGTTCTCAAAGGCGTGTGAAATCCACCAATCCGCACTGGGCAAGCGTGGTGGACTACAGCCTTAACCCTTCTTATTGTGGGGGGAGACTCGTGCCTTGTAGTGGGCCAATAATCAGTTATAATAATAAATAAATATACTACTACGTGCTTAAAACTTAAAAACAAGTGTGGGAAATTAATGAAATGACAATACAAACTTGACAGAGAGACACGAGCCGTCCACGTCGCATTTCATGCTGTCGCTGTGATCATCTGCCTCGCTGAGCTCGTGGCCCGACGGCACTACGAACGCTATCTCGTCCGTCGAGTCCGACCAATAAAGCACCTGGGGAGAAAACCACACATCTATATAAAGAAGATATATTTTTTTCAAAAAAAATCAACTTCGCGGTTTATTTGCTGCCATTTTTTGAAGAGTCGCGGTCTGACTTCGAAATGAAATTTAAAAGGGACCATTTCGTAATAAACCTCTTTCGAAGGTTAAGTTAGATAAAGAAGGAAGATATTTGGTGTTAAAATAGGTTTGGCTAATATTGCTGTACTAACTAACTCTATGCTAATAATCGAGTCGATCAATTGACAGTCATAATTTCACTACCGCCATGCTTAATTCTGCAGCAAAGCAGGATTGGTTCTAGCTGTATCCTTTCATGGTCGACTTTGGTCACGCGTAAGCAGCTACGTCGGTTATCATACCTGTTCTCGCCCGTCGTACACGCTGGGCGTCATCGGATGTTGTGGGGGCGGTGGCGGCGGCTCGCTCGGCAGGCGGGGCTGCGCGTCGTAGCTAGTGCGCACGTGCCCCGTCCAGCCCGCGTGGCCGTGGATGCGTACCGGAGTGCCCAAACTGAAAAACAAATAATTTTTGTTTGAAGCCATAACGTCTTACGCTCGCGCTCAAAAAAGCATGACTCATTGTCACGTTCCACCGGAGCCGAGCGTGCAAGCGAGAGCGCGGAACAAGCGCTAGAGAGGCACGATCAGCCTAAGCGTTCGGCCTGTGACATCATCGTTATCACGTAAAATTATAGTCCGTAAACCCACTTTACAGACAATAACTTTTTTTGTGTTATATTTGACTAAGAGTTAGCCTTTGATTGCAATCTCACCTATAGGTGAGTATATAGTGTACCTAAAGATTAGCCCGCTACCATCTTAGAGATACAGTCTAAGATGGTAGCGGGCTAATCTTTTATGGAGTATGGTAGTCATACCTATGATATATGTCTACGCGACATTGCACCGGGACACTACATCGCTTTGCGACACGTCTTCGTCGGTAGGGTGGTAACAAGCCACGGCCAAAGCCTCCCCCACCAGACCAGACCAGAGACAATTCAACAATTATAAATTGCCCCGGCCGGAAATGAAGGTTAACCACGATTTGTACGGTATCGAAAGAGCGCCATCTTGTGATAGGACGGGTTCCCAGTAGTCACTAGATGGCGCTTCGTCGATACCATATAAATCGTAGTTTACTTTCACGTGATCGAGTAAGTTAACAAACACACACAACAAAAACAGAAGAAGAATAAAAAAAACACAAGACAGAAGCAGTTTACAAAAGGCGGCCTTATCGCTTAGTAGCGATCTCTGCCAGGCAACCTCACACTTGGCACTCTCGATATCTATACACCCAAGCGAACCCTCCCTTTCGGAGAGGCTTCTGGTCCAACAGCGGACTGCTATAGGCTATAGATGGTTCTTCCACCGCGCTAGCGGCGTCCCACTCACCCGCGCAGCATCCTCACGAAGGCGGGCGAGACGGCGTCGCCGGTCGCGTTGGCGACGATGTCGGCGGCGCAGCGCTGGCCCGCGCGCACGTACATGACGTGCACGGTGAGCGCGGCGCGGCTGCCCGTGGCGTCCAGCCGCCGGAGCGCGCCCGGGAACCCCGCGACCGAGCTGTCCAGCGCCGTCAGCCGCGGCAACGCTCCCTGAGCAAACATCAACTTCATCATTAATGATTCATTCATGATAACGAACACATCACACATAGCCATCTAGCCCCAAAGTAAGCGTAGCTTGTGTTATGGGTACTAAGATGACGATTTTAATGAATAATACACATAAATCCTTACTAATATTATAAATGTCAATGTAAGTTTGTTTGTTACGCGTTCACGCAAAAACTACTTAACCGATCCTCATGAAACTTTGTACACATATTCTTGGAAGTGTTAGGATACTTTTTATTTAGACATTAAGCTCGGTTCCTTGAGAGTGGGGATAAGTGTTTGACAATTTTACACCATAACTTCGACAAATTATAAACGATTAAAATGATTATTTATGTACTATAGAGGGTCTGATATGTGTATAATTTTGCGGAGAGAACTCCTCAGTGGACGGCAGCAAACCCCTCATTTAAGGCTTACTGCGATACTGAATACTTTAATTTTTTTAGATCTACAACTAAAATAATGCCACATCAAAAAAACAAAATCAAACGCAGACGAATTCGCGGGCAACGGCTAGTAATATATAAAATACAAAGAAACAGCCAGACACTAAAAACATTCATGTTCATCACACAAAAATTGTTCCAGTTGTTGGAATCGAGCTACGGCCTTGGGCTCAGAAAGTAGAGTCGCTGCCCACTGCGCCAATCGTCCGTCGTTATCAACCCATTACAGACCCACTTCAGGGCACGGGTCTCCACCACGCTTATTTATATTTATTTCAGTTCATTTGTTTCAATGTATTTATTTCAGTTCAAGTGTTGATTGGACAATCTATAATATTGAAAAAAATCGCATGTACCTATCTGTACTAATCTATAATTATTATTTGAAGAGAAAATATTTAATTGTTGGTTTATACTGAATAGGCTCTGAAACTACTGAAAAAGTAGTTTATCAGATTGTTACAAAGGCTATAATTTATTTTAAAGGGATTCTTAAGAAAATTGCACTAATATAATCGAAGGGTGCCCAATTTTGGCTTTCATCAATAGTTTTCTCAGCGCATGGCAAAACTCATTATTTGCCATGCGCTGAGAAAACTATTGATGAAACATAAAAATTATGTAATGTTTGATTAAAGTACTCATTATTAACTACAAAAAAATCTGTGCGGAAACATATCTAACTATCATAGTTAAGCCACAATAGCAGCTTAAGGACGTGGACCGTTTACGTGAGTGAAACCGCGGGGAATAGATCTCTATATATCTCTAGAAAAGGACATTCGACTAGAACTATTTAATCATTTATTGTTGTTCAAGTAAATACGCTTTTAGAATATAGACCAAAATAGAATAATTAAATGAAAAATAAATAAAAATACCTTCTTGTCTCCGCCTATGTTCAAATATCCAAAGTGCGAGAGAAACAACCTTGCAGTTTGAAATTCCGTCACAGGTTCAGGCGGTACATATTCTTCTGGCATCTGTACACACAACAATCTTACTTACATAATATATAAGATAAGATACAAATAAGATGAATGGTTTTTCGATTCAAGGATAATTAAACAAAACAAAACAAAACTTGAGTCACATAAAAGTTATAATTGGGTATAAAGTTATTTTACGACCACAAAATTTTCAAATTCGAAATTCGTGGTCGGGAATTCATAACTTCTGAATTTTCCTTGGTCTGGTCTGAGGGTTCGGCGATTAAACGTTCAGGTACGGTATCACTTAGAAACCTACTAGGAGTATGGGTTTTATATAACTGCCATACCTCTAACCGGTAAGACCGTAAACATCTTAGACTGCATCATTACTACATCAGCAGGTGAGATTGCAGTCAAGAGCTTACCTTTAGTGAATAAAAAGCTAAGATGGACACACTTCGGCAACAAGAAACTCTCGAAAATAATCAAGCTATTCTGAGAAGGGTTTGGCAGATAATTTGCGTAGGATAGCAGGAATGGCAGTGTAGCACAGCCTCCAGCCCGATGGATTGCTAAAATCTAGTAGTTGAAAAAAAAGTAAAAGGAAGTAGTTGGATGAGGTGTCCTGTTCTTGAGGTCTACTACTAGCAGACGTAAACAAGTAGGCAGATTGTTAAATTTTTGTGCTTTCTCTCCCCCTCATATTGGTTGTCTATTCTTGATTTATTTAAAAAATCCTGAAGTTACTACGTCCTCAGGCAATTTATTCCAACTGTGTAAAACTGGGTGACCCAGTGCAAAATAATTTGATGATTCTCGCGGATTTTTAAGTTTGAGATATCCCTACGAATACTTTTAGGAAAACATTTCATTGGAAATTGTCATAGTGCTTTAGTATTTTAACAACATATATATTATCGCCACTTTCCAGCCAGCTTTTAAGGGTCACACATCCATGGTGGATATGAAGTTGATGTAGAGGAAACATAGTCGAAGTCAAAGTCAAATATTTCTTTTTTCAAATAGGCACATGGATGGCACTTTTGATGCGTACATTACATGTAAAATATGACATACAAGTGAGTTGATGGCGATAACTAAATTCGTCACCTTAAAACTAAAGCTACGAGGGTTCCAAACGCGCCCTGGTCTAAGAAGAAGCCCACAACAAACTCAGCCGGTTGTTATTTTTTTTTTTTTGTTATCACCATCTCACATTGTCATTTAAAACTATTAAAGAAGCAATGAAGCAAGAATGGTTAGAGCAATAATTTACACCCAAGCATTTTTATCGTTGACGTAGTCCTTAATACTATAATAGGACTTTTCTATAAGCTTACGTTTAATAGAAACTTTTAACTTTTTCAGAGACATCTCCAAGATATCAACTGGTAATTTATTGTAAAATTGTATACAATTTCCTTTGAATGAATTACTTATTTTATGTAGTCTAGTATATTGCACGGCAAGTTTATTTTTGCATATGTCTATATGGAATATACCGCAGAGCGGACAGAAGCGTCCTCTGGGCTACCTCTACCATCCATTGCGATCAACAACCAGTCCGACCAGTGTGATGATTATGTTCAAGTCTTTATTCCGGAAGTGAACTGTAATAGGCTATTGAAGGAAAAGAAGTTAAAGCAGATTACTCACCACGTTATCCTCACTGTCCCTAACTTTTTTCTCTATGGTTGCTTGTTGTTCTAGAAGCTTGAAGAGAGTTGGCGCTTCTGTGTCATTCAGTTGCCGTAAAACTGCATCAAGTGTCGGGAACGCTGAGTCGCTGATAAAACAAAGTATATTATTGTATTTTTACAGGAAAATTATTCGGTTGAAACCATATCTGCGATGTTTTTGGACGTGTGTATTTTGGAAATTTTCCTATGGTGTCAGATCCGAATGCAGTTGTCACAGCCCCTCTAATTCACGTAAAAGCTTATTTAGGGAATAATACAGGGAACGGGCAGTAGCGTCCACTACCATCGGTTGTGATGTTTGCTGATGGACAAAAGGCCTCTGCCTTTTGTCCATGTGTTATAGGCTACTGATAGTTCTGGAACTGATGGCGTGAGCAAAGATGCCTTCACTACATCAACTTGAGTTCAGTTAGTTTGTCGGGAATCATAAAAGGGTTACTGTGTATCGATGTGATATTTACGATTTTATTAAGTGAGTTCACAAGACATTTATATCAACACCAAGACGAGTTTCGCCCTTAGAGCATAATAAAATAGATAAAATACATGTTTTAAGAGGCCCATGCACTTCCAAAAAAAGGTACATTGGTGTAACAAATGTAATTGACTTCGTCAAAAAGTGTGCATGCGATGATGAATCTCTAAAGCGATTCCACTGTCTTTTATCAGTGTTTATACCTGCACTTGAGGGAAATATGAGTGTTATATATTTTTGAAATGCATATAAATTGTGGGACACGATTAGAACTTGCGATTCTCTGTCAAGCGTGTCACGCGTATGTTTATTGAATATGCAGTGTGTGCATGCGGATTGTGCGTACGTGCGTATGTGCGTGAATGCGTGCGTGCGTGTGTGTGTGTGTGTGTCACTCACACGGCACAGGGAGGCGCCGCGGGTAGCGGCAGGCAGGCGGGCGGGGCGCGCGGCGGGGGCTCGAGCATGGGCACGGGGCGCGCGCACGCCGCCGCACCGCGCCCCGCGCACCTCGGCGCGCCTCGGCTGCTGAGCGACCAGGCGAACCGGCCCCAGCCGCAGCGGATGATTACTGAATACATACTCTCTCCTATAACTATTATCGCACGCGGAAACTAATAAGCGGTGACAGAGTTCTAATCCCAGAACGCACCTCTAAGTTTTCTATGTTATGTGCGTTTTACATATATTGGCCTGTAAGTCTTGAGAGACGATTCAAACACTGTCTAATTGACACTTTTGAAGTTATACTTCTTTAGCGGCGTTAGGATGAAATCATGGGAGTAATTTTTATACGACTGTCGATTGGCGCAGTGGGCAGCGACCCTGCTTTTTGAGTCAAGGACGAGGGTTTGATTCCCAGAACTGGAAAATGTTTGTGTGGTGATCAGGATTGTTTTTCAGTGTCTATTTGTTTATATGTACATTATAAGTATTTCCATGTATTATTCATATAAAAAAATATTCGTGAGTCATGTAAGTTCCCATAACACAAGTTATGCTTACTATGGGGCTAAATGGCGGTGTGTATATTGTCGTAGTATATTTATATTATCTATTTATACGATGTAACGAAATGCGGCGCACATGGTTACAAGATTTAAAAAGGATGAAGGTAGTTGCGAAACCGAGTGAGAGGGGAATACATCGTCCGCCAGCTCACTTTTTTCGATGCGCGCGCACGCCGCGATGAAAAACCGACACCTTAAAGTTAGCTATACTACATTCGACATTTTAGTTTTTCAAAGGTTGTACACTTTCAATTATCAAAGTCTGCGGGCTCATTCCGGTGATTTAATTGATTCAATTGCACAAAAATCTCAAATTTTAATGTTCA
Organism: Pararge aegeria; assembly: GCF_905163445.1. Taxonomy (NCBI): domain Eukaryota; kingdom Metazoa; phylum Arthropoda; class Insecta; order Lepidoptera; family Nymphalidae; genus Pararge; species Pararge aegeria. The sequence continues at coordinate 15,315,453 of NC_053199.1, read as the reverse complement.
GTGAAAGTTGATGATCCGGTATTGAGATAAATAGATAATCCCTACTAAAATTATAAATGTGAATGCAAGTTTGTTAGTTACGCTTTCACGCGAAAACTACTGAACCGATCTTCATTAAACCTTTTATACATATTTTTGGAGGTATTAGAAATAATATAGTATTTCATTGAAAAAAAAAATACGTTAGATAAAAAAATGTTTGTGAAAAAATCTAAAAATCTTATATATGAGACTATACATGTAGACTATGTTGCAGTACGCTGCCTCCCAATATTACCCGGGCGAAGCCGCAGGGCACATCTAGTACTTTATAATTAAACTTTCAATGTATTAAATACCTTTTTTTTTCTATTGTTAGTGTCATTTTCTTTACAAACGAAGAATAAAGCGTAACTTAATTTATTTTAAAGATTTTTTATAGAAAGGGAATTACTTCGACGGATTTCAGCAGGCAGATTGATAAAATTAGATTTAAGACTCGTTTAACAATCTTACCAACAATAGTAGGTTGCGGTTCTTGGCTGTTGGCAAGCGGCTCCTCTAGTAGTGACAAGAGCGTGTTGCCGTCGGCCACAAAATGCCTGAGCTTCCCGTGGCCCAGCGCTGAGAGCCAACGTTCGTCCAGCCTGCACCATTTGCCCCCGTCGCTTGTTCCCACCTGAAGTCAAACCAAAGTTGAATAGAAGACCGACATTTCAATAATTCTTTATATTTCTTCAGCCCTGGTAGATTTATTAGTATACTCCGTTGGTTCACTTGTAGCTTTAGGACATATTTGAAGATTTGTTTTCGAGTTTGAAAAACTTGAACATATGTATAAAATGGATCTTATTTGCAGTGAGTTAAAGCACAAATTTGCATATTAATGTTTAGCTTGAAATACAGTATTTGCGACGTTAAAACGAGTAAGGTAAGGTCCATTTTGCTTTGACGATACAGAGTCCAATACACGAAAAGAACTCCGCGACAAATCTTGTAATAAGCTTACCACAGAAAGAACTCGTTCAGGGCTTCACTTCAATATTGACTTTCGGGTCAACATTGAAATTACTATCACCGCTTCAATATCTATTTCTTATCTTATTTAAATTACCTGTTCCAATATTAACATCAATAGTGATTCAGCAGCATCTCTGACTCGCATCGAGACTGGTTTCAGCTCCTTTTCATCTTTCATCTTTGGTGGTTCACCGGGTTTACCTGCGTGTTAACATTGTTGTATTACAGCCATTGTTTCTGTGATGACAATGAATGGTTTTGAGTGTCTGGGTGTTTATCTGCATTTTATAAGTATTTTGTATATTATTCAGAAACATATTCATCAGTCATCTTAGTACCCATAATACAAGTTACGCTTACTTTGGGGCTAGATGGCTATGTGTGCAGTGCCTTAATATTTTTTTTTTATTTTTTTTTTTTTTCTATAATCAATCTTTTAGGAACCCGTTGCAATATTAAAAATTACTTTAACTTACTTTTTTTAATTAACAGCTATACATTTGTGAATTATTCTTAAAATAAATATCCTGTTATATAGATACACAATTTGCTGGAGTTGCATAGCCTACATTGTGTTTAAATAGTTAAATGACTTGAAATAGCTATAAATAATAATTATGACAAAGATAAGGAATCTTTGGAGTCAATTTAAAATAATAATATTAAAATAATAATAAACTTTTTTTTTAATAACAGTCATTATAGACAAAACATAGTCATTATAAAACCAAAATGAATGAAAAGGGGATGTTCCCTAGGGGGGATTCCCTCAGACAAGTCGTCTATCCAGTGAGGTGCAGTTCATAAATGCGTAAAAGCACTGGATAGCCTAAAATTTTCTACTTTATGCCATTTTCTTACTTTAGGTTTGCTTTGGTCGAAAACTTTGGATACGCCACTGAATCTATTACAGTTCCGATAACCTGAGTAGTTGAGGAAATAAGGCCATTGATAAGAGGGGTTAAGAAAGATAACGCTCAAGTTCAATGTACGTACCCTGGCTTTTGGAGCCCGATATGCCCAGTTCGACTACCTCGAGCAAAGCCGCGAGGCAGTCGGGGTCGGCCAGCAGCGGCGCGCACAGCCACGACGCGAGGCAGGTGTACGCCGCCACTACGCACGAGTGAAGGTCCCGCGAATGCGCTTGGGGTGGCCGGCCGCACTGCACACCGATGTAGTCGCAGATCCAACGCACAGCCCGCTTGCGCTCGATCGCTTCTGTACAGGAACAATTAAAGTTTTTATTTGCTTTACTCCTTGCACTGCAGGGGAATCTGTACTATGCAATATTTCATTTACTATTGCGCGAGTTCTTCGTCGCTATTTTTTTAAAATACCATGGGAGCAGTGGCGTGCAATTCATACATGCACAAAAGCTCTGCATTTATCCCAATACTACGCGAAAGGAGTTGCGGGCAACCACTAGTAGTGCACATGCGAAAATTTGTTGTTTGTTCGTTTTTTTATCTATGTATGTATGTAAATATTTTTTGTAAACCACACAAACTTACAATTATAAGACAACAACATTAAACTTAAACATAGGTATGCACAAAAAGGTGGTCTTATAGTTAAAGAGCGATTTCTGTCTACTTTCAGCTTAACTATAGTACCGATCTTAATGAAATTGGGCACGTACATAACTTGCATCATCAAGACGGACAGGTCCTTCATATCCAGGAAAAACACCTATATCGTGGTATCCCGGAGATTAAAAGTCTTTGATTGTTTGTTATTTGAAATCTTTATTGCATACTTTATTGTAAATACATATACAGAAGAAACTTAGAATAGAAAATAGGGCGTACAAAGGCGGTCTTATCACTAAAGCGACCTCTTCCAGACAACCTTGACGTTAGGAAATACGAAGAAACGGGTTGGTGCAGCAATTTAAGTTTAAAATACATATATATATATATATATCTTTATATACATATATATTTCTTGTGTGCGTGTGTATGTCACTGAACTCCTCCTAAACGGCTGGACCGATTAGAATAAATCTTTTGGAGTGCCTTTGGGGGACACCCTGTTAGTTTAGATTCACAAATCAACCCGACAGATGGCGCTGGGGTCCGCTAGTATCTCTATATATTTGGTCTTTGTTACTATGTTAATCTAATAGCCTGGTATAGTTCGATTCAAACATTATGTCGTCGCGGAAGTAAGCTGCGAGTGTAGCTTCGCGCAGGTACACCGTGCCGCTAATTGGCTGATACCGCATATTTAATTCTGCGCATCGAAATGCACGAAGTTCGTGTCTTCGTAAAGTTTGATTCAGACTATCCATAGGATACTTTATTCTCGGTAACACTAACTTACGGTAATGAAAAATAGATGGTCTCACCGATCATAAACTCTTGGGGAGCATGAAATCAGAATACAATAACATATATTATCATCCATTAATTAAAAAAAAAAGTCATTCATTCGAAATTATTACTTACCGGGTTTTGAAGAATGGAGTTTAGCGAGTCCAGAGAGGAGTTCCAATGCAGCCAGCGACACTTGTAAATCGCCCTTCCAGGATGATATCAATCGATGGCATACCAAGTAGGTCGCGCGTACTACTAAAGCAGCTCCTATAACATGACTTTACCGTAGAATCAATGATCGAACACTTTCAAGGCACAAGAAAGCACACACAAGATTTACAATGGAAAGGAGGGACAGCGAATTGATAAGAATAGAAACTTGTACGTTTTTTTCATTCCACTACAAGTTAGCCCTTGACTGCAATCTCACCTGGTAAGTGATGATGCAGTCTAAGATGGTAGCGGGCTAACCTGGGAGTATGTTAGTCATAACATAGGTTTCTATGCGACATCGCACCGGAACACCAAATCGCTTAGCGGCACGTCTTTGTCGTTAGGGTGGTAACTAGCTACGGCCCAAGCCTCCCACCACACGAGACCAGAGAAAATTCAGAAATTATATTCCCAAATTGCCCCTGCCAGGAATCGAACCCGGGACCACCTACTCAAATTCACAGCGCTCACCGTTGCGGCAGTGAGGTCGTCTTTCGCCTTCTCTATGGCAACTGGAATGGACTTCATTTCAGCTGCCATAAAGAATACAGTTAGCCCATTCTCGAATTCAAATTAACTCTGTAAACATTGCAATATCGGGAAAAATTTAAAGATGATATTCTGAAATACGTAATAAGAAGATGATAAAATAATATGAGTTCAGCAAGCCGTAACGAGAATACAAAACAATATAAAAAGCATTAATGTTGTGCGGAAACAATTTTACATTATTTAAAAAACGCAACTTGGAAGGATGATATTTGACAAACATAAACATATAAAACAAGAAGAAGTATTTGCAAAACTATTGAGATTTTCTAGGACATTTCTGTAGACATTTATAGTGGACCTCAAAAATAATATTTTCTCTGTGCCGGAATAGAGAAAATCTGGGCCTAAAATATGGCTTATTCAACTGTACACTCATACCAAAACTTCAATGAAACAAGCTTCTAGTAGCTTCTTCTGTAGGTCTTTTCAAATTTTGTGAAAAGAGATGGCTGCCCCAACGCTGGTTGATAGTAAACACATTATATTTCTTGCCACGGTATTGGTATAAATGCCGCGGAAACCGAAGTTAGTACAAGAAACTACTTTAAAATTTGTCAATGAAGTATAGGATTAATGTACAGGCCATTTATCACGAACTTAGACCTATAATAAAGACTTATTGGTGATCATAATGATGATGATCATATTTATAGATATGATAATGATCCTTCTAGCCTGATAATCCACTTTAGTTTATTCAACGTCAAATATCAACCTTATTGAATAGCAAAATAAAGTCGAAATTACCGAAAACAGGCGAAGATGGGTCTAGCTCCCTAACGTCGGCTGCGAAGTCGTCCTGTGACCCTTCCGTGCTCACAGGCCCACTGCTATCCGACCGCGCTAAAACACCCCCCAATTTTTTTTTACTTCACTACCAGTTATCCCTGAACTGCAATTAAGCCTGGTAGTAATGATGCAGTGTAAGAAGGTAGCTGGCTAACCTCCTATTAAGGATTTGGCGTAACCTTGAGCCTACCGCTAAATCGCTTAGCACCACGTAATTCTTCATAATGCCAGACCAGAGACAATGCAGAACCCTACTAGAGATCGAATCTTCTGCCTCACTCTACCGAGTACGGAAAGTTCGTAATTAGGAGAGTTTGATAAAGTTTGAAGTTAGCAAGGTCAAGTTGGAGGCAAGAAGCATCAAACTTGTAGAATTACCACTACTTCTTAAAATTTATCATTTTATTATTATAAAGAAATTCATTCATTGAGTGTCATTAGGTTAGACCAAAGTTATTTGGCATTTGTATGATGGCGTAGCAAACCAAAATGTAGCTTGTGCGTGGTAGTAAAATTTTGATGTATGTGTATCATGTAACTACTGTGTATTTAGCTGTGATTTGTGATGTGGTGCGATGACTTTCGAATAATTATGGTATAGTAAAATATACAGGAAAGCTGATGATTTGATTTGATTATATTTAAATTGCACTCATCTGAAACTGTATTATTAAAATCCTCTTGCGTAGGTAAGTTTTTTTTCTCACCACTCCGATGATAAAAACTAATCTCGAAAAAATCACATCAAAATAAATATTTGTAAATAAATATTTATTTTACAAAAAATCAATATTACTATCATCAATCATTGTATTGTGTTTACTTTCATAATCCAAAGCTATTTATTTTGATGTGATTTTTAAAAGAACTTGATGTTAATTAGTGGTACATATCTCTTATTCCTTGGAAGGTTTTCTAAGACTGCAAAAGTCTTTTCTACGCGGCCTCACTTTTTGTCAAAACCCTTAAAACAATCTAAAGGAATTTCGCGGCATATGCCCAAAAAACCAGTTCCTTCTGTGTCATGGTAATTTAACAATAACAATGGCAACATTTTCAAAATCTTGCAGAATTGAGACATTATGTGTTAAATACTGCTTTTTTTATAATTGATAAATGCTTCTTATAATTAAAATCATTTTTGTCAGCCTTGAAGAACGTGACAATGGTCTTCATTAAGGTAAACTTTTTTTTTCACATCACATATACCTATGTGTAATTGTAAAACAATCCGATTGTACATTAACTACCGAACTAGTATAAACTGTGTTCCAGTAGGCAAACTTATACACTAGTATGAATATTAAAAAAAAAAAAAAACAGTGCATAAGTAGCAAAGTACTCACCTTTATAGTCTGACGTATGTGATACAGTCGAACCTGGCGGCGCGCTATGTACCTTCAATTAAACATGCAAATGTATATACTGTTGAAGTATGCATAAGTATATTTCATAAGTGGGATCACTTTACCTGTAAAAATATTAAATCAAAAGAAGCATATTTACTTTTCAATAAAAACTAATTCAAAACATTCAAGTTTTTACTTATGACAACCCTATCGAAGATAAAAGACCGACACGAGCATAGTACCTACATTATACGATGCGTATTGTGACATGAGTCACTTGATTTTAATTTTGCGTATGTTAGGGCTGTATCTGATTTCTTTCAGTGAAAAGTATGGCAGTTGTTTACTCAAAAACTATTAGCGTTTCGGCTTCTCATTCAGGAAGGAGACCCATGCCCAGTAATGGGCCGGCAATTTGTTAAAATGTTTTTTAAAATATTTTTTTTTTACTTGTATGTTTGTAACAGACTCCTTTGGACTTGATTTTAACACTCTTCAAACGGTCCTATCCCTTTCAAAATGTTTTAGATATATCCAGGACCAATGACAATACACTTATTTGATAAGATTATTCCATTTAACAATTTGTAATACAAAAATTTTTGTAAATTTATAGAATTTACATCTATAACCGATAAGACAGGAATTATTATTGGCAGGAATGTTAATTCTAATTTTCTTTCCCTGAATTCTCTAATATTAAGAAATTTAATGGTCAATGGATTATCGATTAAATTTGCTCTAATAAAAATAACAGTTTAAGAAAATCTAAAAATCACGTATTTTAAATTAACTTAACTTAACTACAAGGTAAAGGTAAAGGTACATTAGTTTGTTTTTTATACCAAGCGTGTTTTTTTTTAACTACTATTATCCTTTTTTATTTAAAGATTGTCGGTCATCCAAGTACTGTACCTTCAATGAGGAGACACACGCGTTGTGGCGCACGCAAAGATACAAAGCACTCAGCAGCGGCACGGCCAGGGCTTCCGAGCTCTCCACTTGTACGGCGGACACGCAGATTAGTGACAGCTTGCCGCGAGCGTAGTCCCCGATGGTCATGCCCGCGCTACGGGATATACAACGTGTAACGTGTGAATTACGAAATAATGTTGAATGATAATGATAGAAGCATAGTTATTTTTCAATACAAACGAATTAAAAACATTCTAAGTGTTTACTTATGACAACCCTATTGAAGACAAAAGACTGACACGCATCATCCAGTAAAAATTATGGTTTACACGAAACTTATTAGGTTTGGGTTTCACAGATAAGTCTCAGAGACATCTAAAGCCTGTGAAGTATAATTTCGGTTTTTATTTACACGTTGTATCTTCTCTTAAGCGTCACGAGTTTACGACTTCCAGACAGACAAGATCTCTAGCTTTCTTTAAAGAATAGAGGAACCATTCATACACAAATATAGTTTAAAAATTTTTACGATGACGACCCGAATTGAAGAAATAGAGAGAGCCCACAATCTGAGGTCTTGAGTTTAATTGATTGCTTAGTTAGGCCCTAAAGAAAAGACAAACAAACAGACAAACACACTTTCTTTTTTATAATATTAGTTAGGAAGTAAGGATTACATTTGAGCAATACTTACTACTCATTGCATCCAGGAAACTCCGGTACAGCCAAACCCTTGTAATGATAAGGGAAGGCGACAAGAGACAATAGTAGACTGATAGCCGCCTTCCGTAGCTCCCGCTTGTCTATGGGGCCGCATTCCAATTTTGGTTCACGTTCAGAGAGGATTCGGTCCAGAGCGGTTATGAAGTCCGGTACGAGAACCAATACGCCATCTAGATCTAATCTGCAAATGTCATACTTGAATCAGTTCGCGACAATCGAGAGCTCCGAGGAAATTTATTCCGGGGTCAGACCAACAATTGATAGGTTCTGGCTTTTCTGATAAGAAATTCGCAGTACCAGCCCGTAAGGATATAAGCGTTGTGCCTCCGCGTGCCTCGCACAGCAGGTTAAGTCGTTGTTCTCCGTTATTATAAGGGCACTAGGGTCTCCTCCCACGAAGAGTTTAGGCCGTAGTTCTACACGCTGGCCCAGTGCGGATTGGAGGACCCCCTTATGATACGGAACTCCTCCCACAATGCGAAGGGTTTAGGCCGTTGTTTCCACGCTAGACCAGTGCGGATTGGTGGACTTCACTTTATCACTTGATAATAATCTTTCAAATCCACCATACGGCGTTCGAGCAAGGCATAACGCCGTATACATCTGGTTATCATCAACACCATTATCAACCCATTAGGGCTCACGTGAAAGTTAATTACGATCTATATGGGATCGAAGTAGCGCCATCTAGTAAAAATACTGGGAAACCGTACTGTCACTAGATGTCGCTCTTTCGATACCATACAAATCGTAGTTAACGTTAAATTGCTGATTGTTAGAGAGTTCACAAGAGTTTAAAAAAAATACTTAATTGATGAATTTCTTAATGAATCCTTGATCCTTGGAAGCATCTAGGTAAGCTTTAATCTCTCACAAGATAGAAAAATTAATGTTAAAATGTAAAATGTAAATTGTTTATGTTGGAAAAGAGCAACTGCTGAGTTTCTTGCCGGCTTCTTCTCGGTAGAATCTGCCTTTCGAACCGGTGGTAGAGTCACTACACCCAGACAGGCTTGACGTTTCAAAAGTGCTTATACTAGGCCTACTTGAAATAAATGATTTTAGATGTTTTTTATTAAGTTAATTGATTTATAAGATATATTTTTGTAAAGACTAACAGTGTGTAAAACAGCCCTTTTATGGATAAAAATCTTTGGTTAAAAGCACCTAAATATATCAGCAGCATCTAAAACAACAGCTGCGGCCGTGGCGGGATCTCTCAGGCCGCGTTGCAAGGCCGCGTATGTTCGCGCGAGGTATGGCGCCAGCACTTCCTCGCGGCATTGCTTCGAGCAGATAACCCGGCACAGCGTACCCAGGGCTACGGCCCGACCTGGAATCCAGCGGAATTGCTATAACTGGTATATGTATTTACAAATTATGCTACAATATTGCTTGATTAGTTATTAAAAACAGTTGTTCCCGTAAAAAAGTTACAATCGAAATACCTGCTTGATAGCTTATCATATTGAGCTTTTGCGTCGCCTCAGACAGGGAAGGTGGAGGCGGCGTGCCTTCTGCTCTTTCTGTAGAAAAAAAAATAACCTCATACTGTTTCAATTTCTTCATTATCTCATTACCGGCCCAATTAGGAGCACGGGTATCCTATAAGAATAAAAGGGTTTAGGCCTCAGTCAACATGATACCGAAGGTAATATTAGATTTACCATTACATAAGTTTAAAGAATGTAAAAAAACACAATTAATACATCAAGGTTACTATACTATTGATGAATTTCTTATTGACAAGGTTGCCTGGAAGCAAACCGCTCCGATTTCGTCTCACAGAAAATAGAACAATGATTGTTAAATTGTTAAATGATGATGTTGAGCAACTGCTGAGTTTTTTGCCGGCTCCTTCTCGGAAGAATCTGCCTTCCGAAGAGGTGGTAGAGTCATTACAAACAGACATACTTTACGTTTCAAAAGTGCTAACATTAGGCCAAAAAAAAATGAAAATATTGAATTTTTTTTGTCCTCCACGATGACTTTAACATTGGTAAACTTCTCGTGCCTTTGGGTGCCATGGAGAACTGTCAGGCATGCAGGTTTCCTCACGATGTTTTCGTTGAAGAAAGTGATATTTAATTGCTTCAAACGCACATAACTGCGGAAAATTGGAGGAGGCGCCGGGGATAGCACACGATGTCCCCGTATGGAAGCCGAAGGCCACCAACTAGGCTTTTTTTAACAGATTCAATTTAAAAAAATTCCAATAAGAACAATAAAGTGATCAAATGTAAATTTTTTAAATTCTCAGACATTCGCTAGTCTCTTTTTAAACAGGACTTATAATCTATTTTTTTACTTATTCTTAGCTTAGAGAATGACGGGAACAGCGGTAGCCGACTACTTACGTGGAATATTATTAGCCGGCGTTGTTCCCACGAGAGCCGCTTCGAACAACCATTCGCCAAATAGATGGAAGATGGAGTTCACTTTGGGACGCAGTGGCGTTAAGGGCGGCTTCTCTGTGTCGCCCACTGCAAATATAAAGGTACAATGTACATTGGGCTTTAAAGCTAGCTCGCACTGAGAAGAGAATTCGTGCGCTTTTGATTCCGCATAACGAATTTTACCTTCAAGGCACTGTGAACAAAAATGCTTGAGTTTTTTGAAAGTACAGTACTCTTAAAATTTAAACTTCTTTTCCAGATCGATCAAATTCAATTGCAATTCTGAAACCTTCACAAAGCTTTTTCAAATTAAACGTCACGTTTACAGAGCTTGTTTCAGGCTGCAGCCTATACCGATTTACCGTTTAGATACGCCAATAAAAAAAATCTTCGCAGCGAATATGGGAATTGGGTCGTGTTTTTTTTATCCGCAAACAGTGAAAACGCGAATGGAGAAAGCGCGAATAAGGAGCTTTTACTGTATTTATTCAGTTCACGCACATAGACGCACCAAAATTGACAATAAGATATTCGCGGTGACTCAATCTACACCACGCACACCGTGTGAAATTTGTATCTAACCACGGATTTTCTGTGCCGCGCGTTTTTAGCAATTGCTATGCGACTGCAATTGTGAAATTGCAGAAAAAAAGACATAATGGCGCAAAAAAGAGGCGACCAGATAAAATCGAACGACGCAGTTTAGTACTTCTTTATACTCCCCGCCACAGAGATCTACCAAAATATGCGTTTCGCTCAAACATCGGAGCATTATTCATCATCATCATATCGACCCATTTCCGGCCCACTACAGGGCACGGGTCTGCTCTAAGAATGAGAAGGGTAGACTTCACACGCCGTTGAGAACATTATGGAGAAAACTCTCAGGAATACAGGTTTCCACACGATGTTTTACTTCACCGTTTCTAGCAAGTGATATTTTAATTGCTTATTTTGCCTACTAGATTTATTTTTATTTCATTTTATTGTACATTATACATTATTTTGAGCTTCCGTGTGAAGGAGTACCGTGGCTTCATTACCTAAAAGAGATCCCAGATCAAATCCAGTGGGTCCTAATATTCCTATATTCATTTAAACCTATTGTCATTGATTATCATACATTACATCTAATATATTTATTGTAATGTATCATCCAACTGCTGAAAATCAAATCAAACCAATCTTTATTCCAATATTTCCATACTCTCCTATGAATCGTTCATAATTTATTTGAACAATATTCTAGAGCAAAGAGAATTGGCGTGCACTTCGTACGAGTACAAAAGCGTTGCCTTTCCTTAAAAAAAATATATTAATCGAGGAGGAGGAGGAGTGTTTTTCCAACATATGCCATCTTCCTACTACTTTGTTTAAAGTACAAGCCACAGGTAGAGAGAGTAGAGTGATAGAAATTACCTTGAGAAGTGATTGAATTCGGTGGTGTGGTTGGTACAACGCTGGAGGGACGGCTGCTAGACAGACCCATTAGCGATGAGCGCGGTGTACCTTAAACATCACAAAGTTATCCAATGTTTGCAATGTGCAATCAAAATGTGATAAAACAAAGTCTATCGGTAAAGTCGGTTTACGGACGGTAATTTTACGTGATAGCGTCGACGATAGAAGCGTCACAAGCTTAGGCAGATCGTTTCTCTAAATCGCTTGCTCCGCGCTCTCTCTTGCACGCTCGGCTCAGGCGGAACGTGACAATGATTCATGTTTTTTTGTGCGTGCAGCCGGCGATTATAAGACGTTATCACGTCAAAAAAAACTTTACTAAAAATAAGTTTTTTTAAACTGTGAATAATCTAAAAAGTAATATAACATTATCAACAGTTGTGATTAGATGTTACTAATATCTACAAACTACTCAAAAATAAACTCTACACTACTCTAGAAAAGGAATAAGATAAAAAAAGCAAAAAGCTCAGTGCAATAAAACTCCATGTACGAGTATAACAAAATATCTACATTTGAGTAAGTAACTAAAATATTAGTGCAAAATGGAACCTTCAATATTTACACACGAAACAAAAATAAAATATAACGATATTTTGGAAATGAATAGCGCATTTATGAAACTTTAATCAATTTCATCTGATCTACAGTAACTCTTAAGTCGAGTGATAAAAAAATCAAAACATAAATCTGCGTTTAAAAATTTGGAAGCAGCTGGCTGGAAGTTTAAATATTACTTATTTTGTTATTTTTGCTCTGCGGCATGAAACAACCGCAATTGATTGAATTGTTTATATAATAAGACTGGATAGTCTTCGTCCGCGTTTATTACCGATTTTTACAAATCCAGTGGGAACCGTTTATATTCCTGGGATAAAAAGGGATAAAGTCAACGTCTCCTAAGCATGCTCCGGTTTCGGAGCGAAACGTGGGTAGAGGGTACATTGCCGAAGATCTGTTTGGTGTGGAGTAAAAAGATTGAAGAAATTATAAATTACACCATGCAGATTCTCCTGCTTTTCGCGGAATATAGTAAATTAAGCTGAATTTCATAACCTATGTTACTCTCCGTTCTCTCAACTGACTCTATGCAAAAGTCAATTTGGTTGGTGGCTTGAAGGAAGGACATATTCTCATTTATTACTTTAAATAGGAATAATAAAGAACAGAGTACGGATCGTTATTGTATGCGCTATTAATTTCCATGTCCCACGTATCAATTCAAAGAGTCCATACTTTTCTCAGGCGGCTTGTCCCGCGGTCGCGAGGTGCTGAACGACTTGGCGAGGCGGCGGTGCGCCGGGGGGGTCACCTCCCCCTCGTCCGCGGCCCCCGGGGTTCCCTGGCCCCCCGGGAACAGCCCGCCCCCCGACGCGGAGCTCTCGACGAGCCAGCGCTCCGTGCTGCGCCCTGCCCACTCGACACACTCAACCCACACCACACCACTAATCCACTACGGCTATTATATCGTTACTTAACCTTTAAACTGTCGAGACTGTCGAACTGCCAAGAATTTATTAAAAATGCTTGTATGCGTCACGGAAGTTGAAATTAAGTTGAACTGGATTTCAGGTGTCTCCTGAGAATCTGCGCGCACGGTCTACGAAAAAACGTTGCCTCACTTTTTGCCATCATTAAACCTCTAAACTAAAAGCGCGAAATGTTCGTATTCGATTGCGGAACGTTGCAAACTAAAACGCTACCAAATATTGACTAAATGTTACTTAATTATATACAGCGGAAAACAATTTAGTCAGAATTAGGGTTAAGAATGACATTTTACCTTTTTATGCTGTATAAAACTTCATATTAATAATAGCACTGGTATAATATTTTGCTAGAACCTCATTTTCGAATGCTTCTAAATCATTCGCATCCTAATAATGGTATCACGCTGACTACACTCGCGCAAAAATTAACAAAAACTTAATTGAACCACGCTCGTTGTACGTACAGCGAACTGGAAAAGTAACTGGATATGAGTCTTTAAGTACCCCTGTATTTATTGCGTGATAAACCACAACTTTTTCAACTTTTGTGACCCATCGTATATTTTACAGAAAAAAAAAGTTTTAGGTCCGAGCCTATAGATTAAGAAACGATGCTATACACTCACTAAAAATAACACCAACAACCTATAAACTTACCATGAACTTTTATATCCATCCTTAAATAGATACACATTCTTGAATGTGTATTTAAATCGGCCAAATATAGAAAAGTTCGTGTTAAGTCGATGCATAAATTATAGGAGCTTGAGGGCCCGTTTATATGCGGTCTTATTATGTAAACAATCTGTTTATTACATTTTGGAGTAAGTTTTATAATAAAAACAAATAAAATGTATGTTTTTTTGGTTTTTTTTCTTAAAGCATTATTTTACACTTAAGAGTTATGACAGATTGTTTTAATAAGAAGACAAGTTAAGGAAAATAGAGTATAGATGGAGTAGCAGATCCCTTAAAGAACTCGCTACCAGTGCTCTCGCTGCAATAGCTCGTTTAACAGAACATAACATTTTCGCCTGGGTAAAAATATAGCGCAAGTGAAATTGACAAAGTGTTCGGGACTCACAACTGACTATATCATACAAAAAACAAATAGTTTAGCTATTTAATTAATCCCCGTCAATATTAAATAATACATTTGAAAATGTATTTACAAATCTCTCTGGTCATCGTAGTCTGATCACTTTACCAATTAAGCTACGGTTCTCATATTGCCGAAGCCGAAATTAATATATGACTTTTTATCAGTCCTATATCCTATTGTCCTACTGTCTATCAATTGATAAAAAAAATTACACATAATACATAATAAAAAACTGATAAACATATTAAAAAACTGCTTTAGCGATAAGCTTTTGGACCCAAATGTTAATGCTAAGCTTTGTAACTGTTATTTTTTTTTACTTTTTCTCTGTCATTAAATGTTTGTACAATAAGGTTTACAAACAAAAAAACAAACAAACAAACATACAAATAAATAAATTACAATTTCAATTTCAATCTTCAATATAGACGGGTTGATCATGCGATTTTTAAAAAATATTGGAGAGCTGTTAAAAAATATACTCAATTGACTTGCGCTGTATTTTTAGCTAAGCAACTATCAGTATCAATTCAGTATGAATTTCTTTAAATAAAACAAAAAATAAATGAATCTTAAAAATGCCTCAAAACATTTACTCTATTTTATTTTAATTGCAATTGTTAATTATGGGAAAACCTTAATACTTTTATTGTTTACTGTTCTCGAAAGTGCATGTAAGTTATTTGTTTAGACTATTCTAGAAGAAATAATAGAATGCAGTTAAAGGTGCATTACCACTGAAGCAGAGCGGAGTACAATGAAGCAAAACATAAATGCTAAATTAATTTATCGGCAAAGGCATATAACAACAGTTTGAGTCTCTGCTCCAATAGAATTTTCCTTAAATGCCCGTATTTAAGGAAAATTGCCACTAATATAAAACTATTATAAGAAAAGGTGATACAACAAAATTTTTGATTTATTAAACGTTTTTATTACACTACTCCAATCTTCTAAGTGGTAACGTACCCCAAACCATGATTAATTGTGCCTTTTATCAAATTCTTGTGTACATTAAATGTATCTATATTAATTAATTAAAAAAATTTGAACTCGCGTGGATTCTCGATGGTAGTATGCCCGGTTAGGGCTACAGGGTTGCGGCCTTGCGGTCAAAAATAACCCCGAATGGGTTTAACATCATCATTAAAGTATAATAATGCATGAAGAATGTATAAAACTATGAGAGTCCACGTGAGCCCAGCAATATATACAGGGTAAAATATTCGCACACCTACAACGGTTCATCCAGAGGGTTCAGATTCTATTGAAATACTAATAATCACGCAATCACAATTTTAATTACGGAGTTAGTGTTCGCATTCTTTAATAATAAAGGATCTTTTTGAAAATGAATGAATTTATGAATGAATACACTTCTATTGTACACCACACACAGAAAATTCACAAAGTGAAAATATATTACAGCGTTAAGGTAGAAGGTACAATTTAGCGGCCTTATCGCTATATAGCGATCTCTTTCCGGCAACCAAAGGCGTAGAAGAAATATGGAACATGGTGGGATAATAAAACTAACACAATAAATATAACCTTGTAGGCAGGCGAAACTTTATCCTGTATTTATAAAATGCAGGGCTTGGAAACCAGACTTTTTTAAACCGGCTACGGATTCATTTCAATTAAGAAGGTTTAGTTTGACTATCCAGTTAAAGTACGAAACTTTCTGATTCTTTTTCGCCTATGCAACACCACTATCGGTTTACTTCACTAAATAGCTTAGCGGTGGAATGCTCAGATATGTGTCTGGTCATTGCTTAAGCATTAGTTGCATACAATTTATTATTAATTGGCTGCAATTTTTTTGCTCGTCTGACATGTAAACCGGATAATATAAGTTTATTGAACGTTATTTAATCGTTAACTTAAGGTCAAAGATACCCGATATCCTTTTGGTTCAATTAATTAAAGCGAATAATATCATTTTAACTGTATGCATGTCTGTATGTTTTCAAGGGACGTCTGCCACTGCCGGGTGATCTGACCTTTTCCCCATAGTTGGACATAGGTTTTACTGATAACTGGTTACTGAGAAAAAAAAACCTGGAAAATCGAACTAGTTTTCGAGCCCTGATCGTCGGAATGAAAATATTACTAACGATAGTTAAAACTATAATATGTATACACAATCAGCAGTGGATAGTTACCTAAGAACGCGTCAACATGCGCCGCGAGTCCCAACATAGCGCGGTGGAAGATGTGAGCCAAAGATCCCACCCACGCCTCGCGACCTTCTTTACCCTCTTTCCCCTCTTCGGCCGTCATCCAATACTGCCGAATAATTTTATGTTATTGAGATATAACGTAGCATAGTAGCGTGAGACGGCAGATCAGAATACAGTTGACACCACTTTTCTTCCCGCGGGCGTGGTACGAGGCGACCGAGTGAACGTAACGGAAATCGAGCATCAGCAAACCCAGCCTGCTCAGCGTGGTGTTATAAATACGGTGTTTAAAAGAATGCTTCAATTCAGCAGGTAATAAAATTGAGGTTTAAAAACAAAATACCACTACGCACTCCTTGGTGGTACGAATACTTTTCCCATCGGCTTGTTAGGTTCAGGGACGCGCTCGCTCGTTTCATATTTTGCTCGTTTCCCCAAATTTGCCTAAAATTCCCGGACAACCTGAACGATACCAATCATCTATAGGCTCTTAAAATCCTCTTTTGGGTAAAAATTAAAATTGCCATGGAATCCTTTCTTCCCTTCTAGGATTAGATAGAGTAGTTAAAACCTAAAGTCACCTGAAGGAACTCAGGAGTGTGGCTAATGAGATGGGGTTTGGTGAGATCCACTGGATTGCCGATGGTGTGCAGGATTCGGTACCAGCTCTGCATCACTGCTTCCGCGCTCATATCGGCCGGGACCAGGTTGGCATCTTCCTCACCTGATACAGATACAAAAGGAATCTAAGGATTGAGTATACGCTTTTATAATATGATTCCTAAGGTAATTTTGGACCTACCAATGCAAAAGTTTAAATAATATGTTAAAAAACATTTATTACAGCGAGGTTACTATACAATTGATGAATTTCTTAATGACAAGGTTGCTTGGAAGAATCCAGCTCCGCTGTCATCTCTCACAAGATAGAAAAATGAATGTTAAGAAAAAGAGCAACTGTTGAATTTCTTGCCGGCTTCTTCTCGGTAGAATCTGCCTTCCGAACCGGTGGAAGAGTCACACACAGACAGACTTGACTTTTCAAAAGTGCTTATATTAGGCCAACTTGAAATAAATGAATTTTGATCACAAATTTGGCACTACTTGGCGCGCGGTTGGCCGGCGCCACGTTTTAGAAGCGTCGCTACTCACAGACGGGCATGGCGGGGTACAGCGCGCCGTACATGTGCGCCAGCAGGCGCGCCGTGAGGCACAGCGACACGCGCGCCCACTGCTCCGTGAGCGGCGCGCGGTGCCGCCAGCGCACGCACTGCTCGCGCAGCGTGCGCCACAGCGCCGGCCCGGGGAAGCACCTGCGGGGTCGCACTCGTCACGTCGCA
Source organism: Pararge aegeria (assembly GCF_905163445.1). Classification (NCBI taxonomy): domain Eukaryota; kingdom Metazoa; phylum Arthropoda; class Insecta; order Lepidoptera; family Nymphalidae; genus Pararge; species Pararge aegeria. The sequence goes on along the minus strand of NC_053199.1, from coordinate 15,297,626 downwards.
CGGAAAACTAATGATTTAATGCAACACTGGCCTACTCATTTTGGCGCCTAAGATTTTAGACCTGATACAACAAAACTAGTCCCATTTTTCATATAAGCTCTTGTTCATGAGAAGGAACAAAAATACATATTTAAAAGAAACATTAATTTATTTGAAAATTATACATTAAAAATTTTTTCTTGAGTGTGATTGTCCTGGACAATCACGCATAATTCCCTAACAATAATCAGCCATCATATGAACATCCCATCCTTGGTATCGAAAAGAAAAGTAACGTAACGAAAAGTGGCATTGCTTTTTATATATATATAGATAGATAAAAATATTCCAGCGAACAGAGAGGTGATTCGGACGCGATAGCTCTTGTGAAAACGGCAATTGAACACCTCTGTCGATTCCAAATATCTACCTCGATCTTCGGTGTAAGAAATCGCTTCGATTTCATGTTATCCTGGTACCTCAGTGCTGTGGAAACGGCAATTTCTGTTGATTTTTATAAAAATTCAAGCGTACCGCGGTATTTTATCCATTTTTACCTGGCGTCACTTCGCTGGTATTTATCGGATGTTTTGCTCCTTGTTCTTCATCAGTCATCATCATCATCATCATCAGCCTATCTCAGTCCACTGCTGGACTAAGGCCTCTTCATTTGCACGCCATCTCGGTCTATTTCTGGTTAGCTGCATCTAGTTCTTCCCTACTGCCTTTACAATATCATCTCTCCATCGAGCTGGTGGTCGGCCAATGCTGCTGTGTCCAGTGCGCGGTTGCGAATCCAGAATCACTCGGCTCCACCGCCCGTCCTCCTTTCGACATATGTGACCCGCCCAGTTCCATTTCAGGGCTCCGCTGCTCTTTGAACGATATCAGTGATTCCAGTTCGGTTTCTGATCTCGACGTTGGGAATCTTATCTAATAGAGACAACCCTAACATCGTTCTTTCCATTGCCCGCTGAGCTACTTTGAGCCGGTGCACCACCTTCTTTGTAAGGGTAACCATGTCTCTGCTCCATATGTCATAGTGGGTAGTTCTTCCTCAGTACCAGGTACCAATCTGGACCAAATGACTACAGTCTCCCTCTCTGGAGGACCGAGTACGATCCCGCAATGCGTAAAATCCTATTTTTATAGCCGACAACTTAAAGTATTTGATATTTCCTCCAAGTGAAGTTAAAAAAAAATCTTTTCATTTGCCGAGTATTTTACCGAGTAAATTGATAGAAGTGTTTTTACCTGTGACACGCCAGTATCCACACCTCGAAGAGCACGCATAGCACTCGCTCGCACAACTGTTCTGCGGCTCCGTACAACGGCGCAGGCGGTGCCAACAGCGCTGCGGCGGCGGCCAGAAGTAGCAGTAGTAGCGACTTCCATTCCCGCGAGCCGAGGTTCGCGCTGTCGGCCAGCGAGCGAGCCAGCCGGAGCACGCGGTGGCAGAGCACGGCTTGCTTGCTTATAAGATTGCCACCTTCCGATACATATTTCAGGGTCAATATTTGCTGGTTATATTAGCTTCTTGTCAGCTAGCTCACATACATTTTCGGAAACAGCTAAGAGTTTTTCCTGTCTTCAGGGGGATATGTAAATGGAATTCCCAGCATTAAAAAAAGGATTGATATAGAAATATCAATCCTCACTTGTACACTAACTTTTAAACCTCAATTTGTAAGGTTAGACTTTTTAATTTATTAACACGCAACCGCGTGTTCATTGTGTTCATTGTAGATGAACTTCAAAAATTTATAAACTTTGCTAATGGTATGTAACATTTTTGCATTTGCATTTTATCGAGTTATTTATCTCAATAAAACCTACTTGTGGTATTCTTTCGGTAGTAATTGTATTCCATCCTTTCTAATATCCTGAAGTATTCTTAAATTCTTAATTATGTAGAATTCATTTAAATTTTGAATCGCTAAGCAGATTAAATTCTTCTAATATGCTGCTCTAACTTACCCAATTCCGTTTGATAGATGAATGCAAGTGCTTGCAAAGAAAAGTTACAATTAATTTGTAATCAAATAAAGAATATTGCACGCATTGTCTGATCTACCTTCACTAATTACGTGAATGACTTTTACATATGATGTTTTGTTTAAGATACTCACTTTCATTAGGCCTCGGCACAAACAAATTATGCAAATGGTTCAATATTTTATTTGCGTATCTGTGGGGCTCTGCAGCTAGCGGCGGGGGTACCGCGGGGGGCGGAGGCTGCGCGGGCGCCGCCGGTGGCAGCAATGCAGCGAGCCAGGAGCAGCAAACGCGTACGCAATCACGTAGAGCCTCATGTTCGCTTAGGGGTAACGATAGGCCATAACGGATCACTTCTAGCACCCACTCAACCTAGGAACAGACAGACTGGATGTCAAAGCAAGGCTCCCCAACAGAGTTTTCAAAGTTTGCACAAATTGACTTGAAGAAAGGATCTAGCTATTACATTCAATAATTAAAGTTGTAAGTTATTAATTTAGTTTTTAAAAGTGTCTCAATGTAATAAGAACCTTTGAAAAGTAGATCTAAACTGCAATTAGTCCTACTAGATTAATAGATAGTCGCAGTCGCTATGAGACCAATAACAAAAATAACGCAGAACAAGATGCTAGGCGTAATGAGATAAGGGCCAGACCGTCGCCGGCCGTACATTACAACATAATTGGTGGAGTACTGACAGACTGTCAATGTGATCGCACATTTAAAATAAAAAGTGGTTATGCCAGCCATTTGAGAGCACAGCATGTACGCTTATAATGGTACCTAGAAAGAGTTGCTGTGGTCGGATACGGCCAGAAGGAATATATTTATAATATATATATGAGACTAATAAATATAGGGATATACTAATTTCGGCATGGGCAGTATGAGCCGTAGCTTAGTGGTAAATGGAAATTTTTACATGCAAACACGTTGAATTTATAAACACAGAAATATCATTCTGGTTTCATGATTATCATCATCATCATTTCAGCCTGCTGATGTCCACTGCTGAACATTGGCCTTTCCCAAGAAGCACCACCACGACCGATCCTCAGCCTTCCTCATCCACCTACTACACTCTACATCCCAATCACTCTCTTTGTGTCATCAATCCTTTGTGCTGGAGGGCTTGTTGTTTTTTGAAGGCTTCTTTTTAGACTTCTCATAGTTTTAGTTTTATGAATGTAGTTATCTCGACTATTTTTCTACAATATACATATTTTATTGTTGTCTTGATCATACAAAATTCATGTATTCATCCATCATCAGATCATTTTTTATGTAATGTACTCATCAGAAGTGCAATCTATGAGCCTATTTGAACAAGAAATATTAGACTTTGACTTTGACTTAAAAGATTCAGTAATGTTAACTTACCTCTGCATCAGTGGTGAGTGGGCTGGGTTGGTGGGAGGCGAGCTGTCGTACCACAGCAAGCACAACATCCCGGCCACCAACTGCTCCTAGCACACCTCTACCCCCACCTTCTAAGGGCAGGGAGTTCCACTCTGCATACATTCCGTCCTCTTCCTTGACCTGCAAACACTCATTAGAAGTAAACTGAGCCAGCTCATCTTTACAATCATCCACAAAAAAAAAACATTTTTTTTTAAATAACAAATAGGCCTAGTTTATAAGCACTTTTGAAACATAAGTCTGTTTGTAGTGATTCTACCAACGGTTTGGAAGACATTTTCTACTGAGGAGAAGCTTGAGCAAAACTTGGCGCCTTGCTCTTTTTTAACATCTTTTTAGAGTTTTTTACATCTTTGTATCTTGTGAGAGATAAGAGCGGAGCAGCCTGCTTCTAGCAGCCTTGCCACTAAGAATTTCATCAAAATATATTAACCACAATTTATTTAATGTGCCACATCTTCTCATTTCTATGGAGAGACGGACTTAAAGCTCAAATCCTGTGCTGCTTTAATGCTAGTGGGTCGGTTTTAACAATAATTGTCACACATTAGTATTATAACTGAGATTTGTTGTTATTGTTGACCGTTTCTTTTATTTTTACACATTTAGTAATATATTTTATTTCAATTATCAATTTTTAGTTCTGTATAATAAATAACATAAAAAGAAACTTACTTTGCTGTTGACTCTATTGAAGATTCCCACATTCATAAGATAAAGTGTACCTAACGGTATGAATACGTCACACAGGATTTTTAACTTTCTAACGTATCCGCGCTAAATTTATTTACCTACTTTTAAATGCAGTTTCTAATTATTAGTTTTTTTAAATGTATTATAAATTATTATAGGTATTTGCAAATAATACACTTGTGTCAAAAGTGACTTTGACAGCTTGATTCGATTTTTTTTTCTGGATTGGTTTACTTTTTACAAGGCAATGCACTTTTATCAATGACAATGGTAACTTCTGTGAATATTGCACTATTACGTCAATTGACTTTGACAGCTTAATTTGATTTGCTCTGGCTTTGGCTCGGGCAGGACATAAATTTTATACCCTGACAGGGGATATAATTAACGTGTCCCCCTGTTTAAGCACGGGAACGTGGAATAGGAGAAATGTATGCCCGTATATTTATTACACACTATAATATTCGGATATTATTTCCACTTGCGCGCTTCTGAAGATAGATAAATAGGCATATACTAAGCATCTTTATTTTCTGCCAAAGGGGAATATGGATTCTAAGGGGGATTTTGATTGTTGAGAATACCTAACCTCCACCATCATCAAAGGGCTGGTGGTGCGGCAGCAACTGAGACGTAACGTACGACGACGTACTAAAATTTGTCGTAATTGGATGAAAATGGGGATGAAATGTTTAAGATAATTGTGTATATTCAATCATTTTAATAAAATAAAATACCACACATACAAATATATTATCAGTCTGGTTACTCCCAATTCTTCAAAAACAAAACTTTTAGTCTGGTTATAATATATAAAGCTATAAAGGTCCCATACCCGAGATAAAATGATTACTGTTAATTCACATACTAAAAAGAATAAAGCGTAATTTAATTACATTTCCTAAAACACAATAATTATTTAGAATTCTGTTAATTACTTAGTTTCACTAATTATAATATTGGTAGTAACATAGTATTTTCCTTTAACGCAACATATTTATAAAAACAAGCAAGACAGCACAGCAATATAATATAGTTTTTTTTATTTTTTCTAACAATAACATTTTAACAATACTAGAAATCTTGAAGCAACTTGGTAGGTAGGTACTATACAGATACATAGACTTAAAAACACATACTTACAAACAATGCTTTTTTCTCACTTATTACTGCAACCTACATTGCACATTCAGATTCTGTGAGTTTAAAGCAATGTTTGTAAATTAAAACTAGTAACTTGCAAATACAGCTTGGAGCACTTTATTCACCATGATATAATTTTATTAGCAGTTCCCAACAACTTTGTCTGCATACAACTCTGATTTCATGACCCGCTGCACCAAAATTGCCTGCCTGCCTGTTAAATGAATGAAAGGTGTTCTTATTCTTTCACTTCTTCTTGGGGTAGTGAATAAACAGCACTTTAAATCCCAGTGTCAAATATACCAATACCAATCTTTCATAATCATCAGCTGTATGGAGATACTCTTTAGTTATCTCCATGACCATCAATGGTATTTTTAAGCTCTTCATATTTAAGTCTCCACATTGTCGCTTCTTCTTCTAATTCTTTTACCCGTGATTTCTGCTCCTCCAATGAGCTCTCAACCAATTCTAATTTGTTTTTAGTTGTTTTACACACCTCCAAAGTGTTCTCTTGTTCAGTGTTCAATGAGTTTACTGTTGTTTTATATTTTTTCACCTTGTCTTCAACTGCAATCATAAGCTTAGTAGTTTTGAGCTCCAGTTCATATTGATAAATTATCATTACTACCAATCTTCTAATTACGAACGCCAAGAAAATTGAGAAACTAGTAATGTAGAAATTACGCTGAGCTCTAAACAGCTTGACACTTCCCTTCAGATCGCTAGCCAAATGTACATGGCCTGCCACACTCGAATGCGAATATTTCATCATTTCTCTTATAGAATCAAATAAAAACAAGCACAAAACACCTGCCCAACCGTAGAAATAAATAGCGGTTTTCTCGTGGAATATTTGAAAAAATCGAGAACGGAAGAAATTGTACCATTTTTTGGCACTGAATAAAGGTACTAACATCAGTACTATGAGAAATATTTCAAAGTAGAGAAATCCGGCTATGAAAGTCCACTGTAACGACATATTGTGTTTATTAATTAATGATTTAGAATCAAGAGTAGGTATACAAAACCGGCTCCTTGTGCCGGTTTTGTTGGTCACGAACTGATTGCCGAATACCGAATGCCTATTTCATAAGTTCACAAAAAATGAAATCCCAAAATATTTTGCACAGCCAATGAAAACCCGGATAAGAAGAATTTGAATTTAGGTTCACTTTTTCGCATTCCACGGCTCACGCAGTTTCACTTATCAAAATATTTATAATTTGTAGCTTAGGCTCAGTGTTACTTTGTAAAATAGACCTAACTCAGCTACCAATAAGGCAGACACAATATCTATTTGAAATTTAACACGGGTGACGGAACCACGGAACCGTTTAGCCTGGGAGATAGTAGTGTTGCTATATTAAAATTTCAGAAAGGCGTTCAATCCACACTGACCTCTATTACACTATATCTATATATATAGTAATAAGTATATTATAGGTCAGCGGTAGATGTACGATTTGCACGAAGATTACTCAGTTTTGAATTTGAATTTTTGAATTTACGGAACGACGAAGGTACCAAAACCAAGGAAACAAGGCAGATTTAATGTTCCTATCGGGCAGGCCACTATACAAAAACAATGTGTGACAATATGGAATCATAAGAAAAATCTTTTAATAGGTTGTGATTTTTTTTCTACTTAACTGTTTAATTTGCACCTCTACGGGAAAGAAAGTATCTAGTAGTCATCTTGTCCTAATCCAAAGGTATGGAGGGTAGAGGTAAGGAGAGTCATCTTATATGGGAGAAAAGTTGACAAAGTGTCCAGTTTTTGCGCTAAATAACAGTTCAAAAATCCTCCACAATGGCGCTGGTGGATGCACAGGGTATGGTATGAATGTAGCAATCGTAGATGAATTGAAGTATGCCGAGTTAAAAAATTTAATGTCATTATCGACTAAAGTAGTTAAATATTGAGAACTTCAACAACTTACGTTGTACAAAATATTGTGGTGAATATAACCTTACTTCCTTGTATCTCCATACTTCCTTGTTTATTTTTCAAGCCTACTCTAACAATATTTATATTTGGCGCTTCTTTTAAGAGTTACCCTGATGCAAATGTGGCGCCATCCTAATTTAATACATTTTGACGACACTTTTTCATATACACAGATGACTCTCCTTACCTCTACCCTCCATATCCAAAGGTTACCTGGCAGAGATCGCTACCAAGCGATAAGGCCGCCTTTTGTATTCTACTTCTGTCTTTGTATTTCTATTGTTTTTTTTCATAACTTCATAGTGGTGTACAAATAAAGAGGTTAATAAATAAAGTATGACATTTAATATGATAGGTACCTAATGTATTCAAGATTGATAAAAAATTTCACCAACAAAGGGTTAGTATGGCATTTAAGTTTATTTATTAGAAAGCACTACTACAGGAAATATCAGTCGGATTTTAAGATCTTTTATTCCATTTTATATCGGGGCATATGTTTTATCAATAGCACAAGAAAGTTTGTAAGATAGACTTATCTAAAGTTGAGCGCGGACGATACAAACGGAGGTACATACAGAATTGGCTAGCCGAAAGTGGAAGTATTTCAGAGCCTACTTAAATTTTTCAGATTTTTAGACAAATTTTAATCTGACAATACAAGCAGTCGATTGTGTTGAGCAATGAGCATGTGACTGTCGTTAGCATGATTGCGACAATATGACGTTAGGGAACGCTTTCTGATTGACTGATACTATTCATGATTTTCTCCCTATTCGCTAAAATACGCAATCTAAGAGAGGCTGCAGGAGGATTCAGTGAATGACAATAATTGGCAACCATGAAAAATAATTTTATTATGTATATTGATTTAATTATTAACTGTTAAGTTTATTTATTTATTAACTGTGGCAATGTATCTAAAAGGTCTAAATCGTAAATGGACCGGTACCCGTACTCTGCACCATAGACATACATTTTATGCTCTGCTGAGGGCTGTGTGTTGCACTCTGCAGATTAAAAACAAAAGAACACGGCCTTAGGTTTGTTGTGCAATGTTAGAAAAATTAAAAGTTTACTTCAGTTAACATTAGTTTTACTTTTAGTAATGGCTAGTATAGAATTAGATATATGGCGTGGAGAATGGGGACTTGCGTCAATTGATCTGGAATGCCTTAAAGTTTTGGTAAGTGAGAGAAATATTCACGTAACCTATAGTAGTATTGACCGGCGTTTCTATATATTTTTAAAAATTAATGCAATAGTGCAAATTCTTGGGTGCCTTGACTAATTTGATGCCCTTTGTTTAATAGTAGGTTTGTTTAAATTTAGGGTAAATAAGAGCCTTGCCCCTCAGCTTCACCGACTTGAAAATGTAGCGGTATACACTACACTACAGTACTGTTACCTAATTATGTGATACCTATTTCTAAAAAAATTTAATAAAATTATGTGATACCTATTTCTAAAAAAATTTAATAAAATTATGTGATACCTATTTCTAAAAAAAATTTAATAAAATTTTGTAACACCTGCGCGCTCAGTCAGGCTGACCTTGGATATAGACCTGCTCTAGAATTCTCCACTGTGCTCTGTGTCTGGCTATTAGTAATATTTTCTGCATCATCCTCTAACCACATGGCCAATCCAGCGCTATTTTAGCCTCTTAATCTTTCAGGGGGCATCCGTTACTCCTGTGGCCCTCCTAATTTTCCTTAGATTCCACTTATCTTTGAGCTTAATATTCTTCTGCTTCGCTGCTGCTGAGCTTCTGTTGGTGCTTTGGTCAATCCCCTGGTTTGACGAAAGAAAGAAAAATGATTGTAAATGTTCATGTTTGAAAAGAGCAACTACTGAGTTTCTTGCCGGCTCTTCTTGGTAGAATCTGCTTTCTGAACCGGTGGTAGAGTCACTACAAACATACTTACTTGATGTTTCAAAAGTGCCTATAATGGCCTACATTTAAATGAATGAATTTAGTTCTTTTTTTTAATTTTTGACACCCATAAATCCCACCCACCCTCTATCCATATAAAGCTTGTTTAAACATTAAACCTCTTAAGGTTTTAAATATTAGAATTGATATAGCTGGAAAACTGCATTACCCAACAAACCTATATTGGCTAGGCAACCCTCATTAGTTAGCATTACGCACACCATCTGGTATTGAATCACTGTGGATGGATGTTAAAATTCCCAGTTGTGCTATAATTATATACTGAAGAGGATGATGATAATGATATTGGATAGAAGCAGGCTTTCCTGTGTTAAATATTACAATATGTAATGAATATTAAGCTTAATTTGCTATACTCCACAAAAAGCAGGAAGCAGCTGTTTGAAGTAATTAATAATATCTACAATCTTTATACTCCACACCAAACAGACTGCAATTGACTATATATATGCACATTTTGCTCATACATCATAAAAATAACATAACTTCTTGTGTTTTCAGACCTATATGAAATTTATTGGAGTTCCTGTTAAAGTACGTGAGGCTAGTAATCCATTTTTTACACCAAAAGGTACTTTGCCTGTTATGAGAGACGGACGGACTGTATTGACCAACTTTGAAGAAGTTGTAGCATATCTGAAGTCTTTGGTAAGAAAACTTTTCAGAAACCAATGGTCCATATTTTGGGTTTTCATTATTTCCAAGCCACATGAGACTGGAGAAACACTTCAAAAGATCTAATGAGATATTTGATGATGAGTAGGGTATATAGGCTACCATTATACCAAATTTATTTAAATCTGGTCAGTAGTTTTTACATGATGCCCGGACAGACAGACAAAAAGAAAAAAATGAAATAAAAATCAGTTTTGGACTCAGTATCGATTATAAAGCATCCCCCGGTCAAAATTTTCAAAATATATTGAATGTACAGAAATTTTCCAGTTACAGTTTTATTATAAATATAGATTTATAATTTATATCATTGGTTGGAAGAGATCACTATGTACAGATAAGGCCACCAAATTGTAAACTCGGTTTTGTTATTGCTTTCTGTTTTATGCACTTTTTGTGTGGCAATGAAACTATTTTCATTCATTCATTGTCTTTTTACAACTTTAACATACAACTAAGCACTGAAATCTTACTAACAAAACGGAGCACCACGAGACAAGTATTGTGCACCATTTTGTCACTCTGTCTATTAAAGATATGTTTTCAGCATTACAGCACAGATGTCCACTTGAACCAGAAGCAGGCAGCGGAAGCGAGCGCATTTACGCAATATTTAAGAGACAAACTGTATCCAGCTTACCAATATGCGTGGTGGGTTGATGAGAAGAACTATGGAGACATCACAAGACCTGCTTACGCTAAAGCCCTGCAAATACCATTTAATTTCTACTATCCCTCCAAGTATCAGAGTTCTGCCAAGGCGATGGTTGATGCGCTGTTTGGTGAACACACAGACTTGAAAGAAATTGAGAAAACTGTAAGTGGCACCTGTTATTTTTTTTTTATAATACTACATCATTATATTACACTACTAGTTAGCCCAATACTGCTACCTCACTTGGCAGTGATGATACAGTTTAAGATGGTAGCAGACTAACCTGTTAGGGGTAGGAAGCGATGATAGCCTTGTGGGTAAGGCATCGGCTTGCCTTTTCCGGAGACCTTGTTCGAGCCCCGGCACGAACCACCGACTTTTGGGAGTTAAGTGCGTTTTTAATTTAAGCAATTGAAATATCACTTGCTTTAAACGGTGAAGGAAAACATTGTGAGGAAACCTGCGTGCCTGAGCGTTCTCCATAATGGTTCTCGAACGGAAGGTTCCGGCCGACCAAGTGCGGATACAAGCCCAGAGAAAGAAGAAGAAGAAGAATGGTTCTCGAAGGTCTGTGTGATCTAGGGTTATTCAAGGGGCGGATAAACAAATTCCTTAAAAGCCGGCAACGCATCGGTGGCTCCTCTGGTGCTGCAGATGTTTATGGACGGCGGTGATCACTTACCATCAGGTGACCCACTTGCTCGTTTGCCCGCTATTAATATTAAAAAAAAAAGACTACCAATCCGATCTTTGGCAGCGTGGTAAGCTACAGCCTAAACCGGTCTTATTCTGAGTGGAGACTTCTGCCTAGTAGTGGGCCGGTAACAGTGGCGTGCACAGGGTCTTCGACCAAAGTATGCATAAGGCAGGAACAAGGCATAAAATGGAATAATTCCCCTCCAATACGAGTTATATAAAATAATTTGGGTATGCAGTGCTTCTATGCATATATGAAGTGAAAACCATCAATTTCCAGATTTACAGTGAAGCTGAAAAATGCCTTAAGACCCTCTCAGACAGATTGGGGGAGAGTGAATACTTCTTTGGCAACAGACCTTCCTCGTTCGACGCGATAGTGTTTGCGTACCTCGCGCCGCTGGTCAAGGCTCCCTTCTCCAACGCAACACTCGCTAATCACGTCAAAGGGATCGCCAACTTGAGTAGATTCGTCGCGCGCATCGGTCAGAAGAACTTCAGAAGTGTTACGGATGGTGAGACCAAAGTATATTAATATTGTTATGCGACTTACCCACTGAATCTTACAGTATAGAATACAAGGTACAGATGTAGCTTGTATTCTTTTTTTTTTTTTTTTTAGAAGTTAGACTTGACTGACAACACTTGACCTCTCCGCTTTCATTTCTTGCAAGACAGAATACTCACAGATATCCTTTAACAGTCCACTGCCGGCCGAATGGCGCAGTTTGCAGCGACCCTGCATTCTGAGCCCAAGGCCGTGGGTTCGATACCCACTACTGGAAAATGTTTGTGTGATGAGCATGAATGTTTTTCAGGGGCTGTGTGTTTATATGTATGTTCTAAGTATTTATGTATATTATTCATCAGTCATCTTAGTACCCATAACACAAGCTACGCTTACTTTGGGGCTAGATGGCGATGTGTGTATTTAAAAAAAAAAGGCCTCTTCCAACGGTTAAGAAGTTAAATCAATAATCATCATCATCAAATCAACCGATTGACGTCCATAGCTGGACATAGGTCTTTTTTAGGGCGTTCCAAACTCTACGATTCTGGGCCGCTTGTATCCAACGGCTCCCCGCCACTCTGAATAAGTAATGAGGTGCATAAACAATACTTATTTGAAAAATTAATTTATCTTATATAAAAATATAACAAAATTTAAAAAGAAGGTAGACTAACAATATATAGAAAAAAACTATTATAATATTAAAGATTACATGAATTATATAAAAGTCTGTGTATGAATTGCTCTAACTTAATGGCTACTAAATTTAATTTGACTGAGATGGTGATAGAAAAAAAAACCCTGGCTTAAAAAGGTACACTTTCTATCTGTGCAAAAAAAAAAACAATTTAGAGTCACGTTTTTGTCTTTAGATTCTGTTTTGTTTTTCCATTATGACGTAAAAGCATTTAGTTCATTACCATTTGCGACTCTAAAACTAGTGACATGAGGTCCATTTCACTTCATGAGACACCGAGTTTAATATGCGAAAACGAGTCGATGGCGAGCGAACAGATCTTGTACTAAGGCTTGTATCCTGATCTGACGTCACCACACGATTCGCGATTGATCATCTCCGATGTCAAAGTCAAAGTCAAAAATATCTTTATTCAAGTAGGCCCATAGGTGGCACTTTTGATGCGTACATAAGAATTACACGGTAGTAAGTGATGGCGATAACCACATTCGTAAACTTAAAACTAAAGCTACGAGGGTTCCAAACGCGTCCTGGTCTAAGAAGCCCACAACAAACTTAGTCGGGTGTTTTTTTTGTTATCACCATCTCACAATGTCATTTTAAATTATTAGAAGAGCAACCTGGTTAGAGCAGTAATTTACACCCAAGCTTTTTTATCGATTACGTAGTCCTTTATACTATAAAAGGACTTTTCTATAAGCTTACCTTTAATACAAACTTTGAACTTTTTAAGAGACATCTCCAAGATGTCAATTGGTAGTTTATTGTAGAATTGTATGCAATTTCCTTTAAACGAATTATGAATTATATGTAACCTAGTAATTGCACTGTAAGTTTATTCTTACTTCTAATGTTTAAATTATTGCAGTCACATTTTTTCTTAAATTTAGAAATGTTTTTATGAACGTACATTAAATTTTCAAATATGTACTGACTGGCACTGTCATTATATTAAAATCTTTAAATTTATCTCAACGAGGGTTGTATGTCCCCAGACTACAACCGCGTGGACTCGAAGAAGAAGTCGCAAGGCACGCAGTCGGAGCGAGAGGCGGCGCACTTCCCCCACCAGACACGCAACAAGCTGCTAGCGGCTGTGTTCGCCGCGCTCGCCATGACGGGCTATGCGGTCGCCAACGGCATGTTTCAGGTCAGTCCGCTCTCATAAATATATATATATATATATATATATATATAAATATATATATATATGCGGGGTTGTCATAACTTGTATGAATCTATAAACATAGCATGCTTGTATATAGTTTTAAGAGAGTTCATACATTATCTGCGAGATTTCCAATGGGGACAGCGGCCCTTTACTGCCACCTATGGTCATCGGTATTCCCATGCTTTAAGTCTTGAATAAAACTTTCTGAAATAGTTAACTTATTGCCAACAACTGCACGTTTCTCTCCGAAACCGGACCATCTTCAGGAGATGTTGACTTTACAATGAATAATTGTTAAGTAACGTGCGTAGAGGTTACTTCGCCGAAGATCTGTTCGGTGTGGAGTATGAGGATTGAAAAAATTATAAATTACTCCATGCAGATACTCCTGCTGTTCGCGGAATATAGCAAATGAAGCTTAATTTTCATAATTTAATATAGCAATTATTATTGGTGCGTTGCTATTCTTATTTAACATCTTGAATTTCATCTTTGAAAATATATCATTATGTTTACATGAGGTTATTTCAAGTTAAAAGCATGACCTATTTATTTAGAACTTAAAATATCCTTGTGTAAACATAACGAACACCAACAAAGCGACCTTATGCATGCTGACTGAGCTATGTATAGATATGGCCGTTTATGTATAATATTCGTTTGTTGTATATTTTTTTTTATGATTAATGAATGTCGCCAATTAAATTTCACATTTCATCAATAGCATTAGCCCAGCTTTTCCTCAAATAACGTTAAATTTTTTTTAACGTTACTTAATTTTTCTTCCGCCCACCCTTCACTCCCACGGGGTTGTATTCTTATTCATTCTCACCGGTCAAAATGGTTTGTCTGTTCAGGACCTGAAAGATTTCGAGCACTCGCAACATTACAACGACATGTTTGAGAATGAGGAAGACGACAACTGACACTGACGCGGCTCTCTCCGTCCGCGCTGTGTTCGACCGGCATCCACACTGCCGGCCATTTTGTTTTTATCACTATGAGCTAGTTATTAGCATGCGAAAGCTAGAATTAGTTTCTTGTTACCTGTCTAATATTCAAAAAAAATACTGTTGCGCAATGTGACCGCACACCTTAGGGCGTTTACGCTGCATTTTTATAATATTATGATTTTATTGCAAATACTGAAAATGACGATAAATTAAACATTTATAAGCTTTAAAATAGCAATGTGGTAATGGAGATAGTAAAATAAAAACCGCCAATGTCCGCCAAAAAGATCATAATTATTTTTTCAATTTTTTTTTAACATATATTCGATTTAAAAGTTATTAATCAATTGTTCACATTTAAGACAGGTAAGAAGAAATCTATATTTGACTCTGTCCTTTTAGTTAATTTACTCAATATAAACAATTTAAAAAAATTCCTAAAAAAAAAAAAAAATGCATTATGATACCTAAAAGATTTTGTAATGCATTTTTGTTCAATTCACAGATTATAAAAGACTCAAGTTTTTTACAATTTGTAAAGTGACCAAACGAGTGTAATTATACGTTTATAAATGTGAATGTAGTAGCATGTTTTCTAACTTGTCTTATAATGGAAAAAAAATTGCATTACTTTAAACTGGAAAGTATGTATTAATACTAGATTACGCATCAAGTAATCACTGCAATTTAAAAACAAGTAATGTACCATACGTGTTTCATACGAAGATTTTCACGAGAGAAAAGAAACTTTTAAATACGTTCAGGCCGGACCATATTTTGCTGTTTTTCCACTGTATGAAAATTTCGAAGGCCGCTCTCTAGAATTTGTTCGAAAGTGGTTATTCACTCGCAAAAATATTATCGTTCATTTAAGGAAATGCCTACTATTTTTAACAGCATAAAACCTCTTTGTTGGTAAAAAAAAGAATCTGTATCACCCGGCTAAATTCAAAATGGTCCATGTTCATACTTATAACTTGCAGGTACAAAGACAAACTAAAGATAATAAATCATAATCACAAATTAAACACAAGTACGGTCATTTTAAATAAAACACGCGTGTCTAATATCTTAGATTAGGAGTCTTATTTCGATGTAACAAGGTCCAAGTTACGAGCAAGTGTGATGAAAAAATATAAAATAACAAAAGAACGCGACTTTCTTAACAATTTGATAATATACTTTACACTAAATAGGAACAAAAATATTGTTTACATTATAAGACAAGTAAGAAAAAATTTACTTCTACGTGGAAGCGAATAATTCAGCGCTTCGTTATTTAACGTATGTTCAGTGGCGTGCATAGAGGGTATGCACAGGGTATGCAGATGATATAAAATGAACAAAATCTCCAGTATAACCTATAAAAAAAACTTTAGGATAGGCATTGTAAGACTTATAAAAATCCTACCCTCAAGAATTTATAACTCATACTAGAGATTTTATTTAATTTTTATATTATCCGCATACCCTTTGCATACCCTCTATGCACGCCACTGCATATGTTGCAATACCAAAAATACATACATGAAAATTAATAATCGGACATATTGAATGTAAAATCCTTTTATGATTTTACATTCAATATGACTTTGACGGCCGATTGGCGCAGTTTGCAGCGACCCTGCTTTCTGAGTCCAAGGCCGTGGGTTCGATTCCCACTACTGGAAAATGTTTGTGTGATGAGCATGAATGTTTTTCAGTGTCCGGGTGTTTATATGTATATTGCTATTATTTATGTATATTATTCATAAACATATTCATCAGTCATCTTAGTACCCATAACACAAGCTAAGCTTACTTTGGGGCTAGATGGCGATGTGTGTTGTCGTAGTATATTTATTTATTTGTTTTATTGTGTTCTTATTACCAACATTGAATCGAGTATTATCACCATCCTTATTCAGTCTGAAGAGCGAGGTTACCGGTGTAATAATAACATGCACCTACGGCTCAGGTTGATGGACAGAGGGCGCTTGCAGGACGTGTCCCTTACATGCCCCGCGAAGTGTTTCTTTGTGATCATCATGGTATCACCGTTGTATCCGATACCTAGTTCTGAATTTATTCGTTACACTATGCGTTTTGCTTTAAGAATCTACACACTAGCCAACTTGTCCACCATTTCCTAATTGAATCGGCAGCCGATATTTTGTGTATTTATTATTTCTTGTTGGAACGTGAACACAGTCAGTTTGGTAGTCTGTAGATGCTATGCATTTTTATCAGCTATATCAAGTTGTATTAGAGTAGACTGGAATTGGTTAGGTAAGGGTTTCAATATTTCGTAAAAACTTATTTTGCTTTCCAAAATATTGAATCCCAAGGCGGATTTGATTAGTTGTTTACATAAACTTTTATTACTCTGATAAAGTATTGTATAAATTGATTTCAATAGCGCTTTCTGAATGTAGAAAAAATTGGATGCATTGTGCCCAAAAACGGTACTTAAAGTTCTTATCAGTTTAACCCTTTTTATTATACATATAATGTATAATAAAAATATGCGTATAATGCACTGTTTGTTTGCTATCCTAAAGCAAAATATTACCGACAAGTACGAAGAGTTGTATAATGGCCAGTAATTCTTCAACGAGCTGATCGGACATATCGAGGGGTGACATTTCATTAAACGGCACGGCTAGCTAGAAGACATTTTCTACACGGGGCAAGGACAAAATGTATCTTTACCCACAGTTTTATACATCTTAACGAGCGTGAGTGCACGTATGACGTATCACGTATGTTATCAAACCCGCAGGGTGATTACGTAAATCTTGCGAAAAGTGACGTTTGCATACGTCGCTTTTCCATACGAAAAAGAAAAAAAAATAGTTGTCTGTAAAGTCGGCTTTCTGACGATAGTTGAACGTGACAACGTCGTAAGAAAATACTGATGGAATGGTTGCATTTTTCAAAAGAAAATTTTAATTTTATTTGTTTGATAGATATTATCGTTGCTATAAACAATTGACGCCACATTCACTTTTCACTGCACTTCATCCTTGCCGAAAACATGTAAATTGTATAGAAGCTGTCCACGCGGACGCATCGCTCACTCAAGTAGGAGAGAGTCAGATGTCGAACGCGGAGACCGACTGTGCCTCTTTGTCGCTCGTGCCGCGCTCTCGCTTGCACTTCAAGCCTTGAATGGAACGCCTCAGAGCGAGGTAACGCCGCAAAAGTCTTGTTTTTTCTTGCGTGCAGCCGGCTCCTTCGAATTATAAGACGTTGTCACGTCAAAAAATACAAAAGTGACGTTTGGCGGCAATGATCGCGAGAAATACGCCTCTGCGACAGGCCTGTGGTGAGATACGCAATCACCCTGCCGGGTAAACTTAGCCTTTAACATGTTCCCGTGTTTTGGCAGGTGGATAAGTCGATTGCATCCCTTGTCGGTGGATGACATTTTTGTTTCTAGCTAGCCATGCTTGGGGCACCTGATGTTAAGTGGTTACCGCCCCCCATGGGGATCTACGGCATTAGAGAAACTGTTACTGTTGTTGGTTTTGAATAACCACATTTTAAAACAAAAAAAAAACAGATAACAAATTATGTTTTACTATAGCGGGCTTGTATTGCTTTTTGTACCCGCTATACAGCGCTTATACAGCTCTTCGGACTAGCTGGGTTTAGTTCCTATAAATCCAAAAAGATGTAAACTATGTACATATACAACGTGTAAATGAAAACCGAAATAATACTTCACAGGCTTTAGAGGTATATTATGTACTGTCTCTGAGACATCTGTGAAACCGAAACGTTTTTGAGTGAATCACTGCGGCAGTTTTTACTGAAAGATATCAGATACGACCCTAACATCACATGCACAATTAAAATCATGTGACTCCTGTCGCATTATTAGTTACGCGTCGCATAGTGTAGGTACTATGCGCGGGTCTGTCTTTTATCTCCTATAGGGTTGTCAGAAGTAAACACTTAAAATTAATATGCTTCTTTCGATTTAATACTTTTACAGTCTTATGAAATATACTTATGCATCCTTAAACATTATTTCGTAATTCGGTTACACTTTGTATAATGCACCGATATTTTATTGCACTTTTATTTGTTTTTTTTTCTCCGTTATGGTCAAATGTTCAAGATGTTTTAATTATAGCAATTTGACTGGTTATTATGCATTTAAATATATTTTTATTTAAAGTTTGAATGTGAGTTGTGCCAATGTGCAGCATTTATATTTCCTAGTACAAATACAAAAATGAGAAAAAACTTCACTTATCAGATCAGTGGGCTTACTATCATCGTTTTAAGCAATCAAATACAGAATATGATACTATTATGAATAACCCCTACGATAACTCGAGAAATACTACCGACATCCGTATGACGAGATATTGTGGTAACTTTTATTTATTTAAAAGAAACTGTGAAAAACCCAATTGAAATCCATTTCTTTGTTATCTATAGTAATTTATGAGAAATTATTATGAAAAGGGTTTAACCGACATATTTGTTGTATCTCTGTAGGTAGAGGTTTTTATTATAATTCCCTTCTTGAATTTACTTCTTCCTAAAGTAGAATTCTTATTTGACACCCTTTTTTTCGACCTACACTATTTTTCTTCGAATTAACGTTTAGTTACCTGTATTCCTACTTGTTTTCCTCGTTCGGAGAACATTCATTACTAATGGTAGATTATAGTATCAACGGACGGACGGACGCCTTGACCTATATAAGCTTTTTCTTCGAGTCACGTGAGAAAGACTTGCGTGTGTAAAAATTGTTATCCGCGAATAGGCTTGGTTGTGCTTTAGCATAGATTAGGTTAGTTTTTGTTTCAATGACTGAGGTTTGATTTATTGATTGTTTTAACTTATTCGAGGCATGAATAAAAAATATTGTTCGTTGATGTGGTTTTGATTATTTTCTATACCTATCTTGTAGTTATTATTAGTAGTAGATTTTTTGTGACCAGATCAACCGGGGAAGTACTACCGACCAGCAGTATATTGCTGGGTTCCGGTCTGTAAGACGTTGCCGGTGTTATCGCACGTAGATGGCACTTAACACCTACGCCTCAGGTTAATGGACACAGGTCGGCACTTTGCAGGACAGGTTCCTCGCATATGCGAAGGTTTTTACACTATTTTTTTTCGAATGAGTAATCCATTACCGGCCTACTTCAAGGCACACGTCCATCAGAATGAGATAACCGACTACTTTAGACTCCGTAGACTTTACGAGCCTTTGAGAAAACATGACGGAAAACAATCAGGCATCCAGGTTTCTGCACGATGTTTTTCTTTACCGTTAAATTAAATGATGTTTTACAAAACAATTCGAAACGTAGGGATTCGCCTGTATTACATATCGGGGATCGAACTCTGTACTTTCTAAAGGGAACCCGTTTCCTTACCCGCTTATCTCTTTCCCAAAATGTCTCTGGAATTAAGCATCTATTTATTATGAAAGTGATTTTATGTCAATAAAAACTGGTAAAGTATTTTAACAGCGCCTCGCCGGTTTGAGCTGGCAGAGGACCCTTGTGGTGAACCGGTTCCGAATCGCGAAGAAGTATTTGAACAGGATCAATAAACTGAAGGAGAGGCAAACTATTGAGGGAGTTAAAACGTGAAGAAAGGTCGATAAAACCCTTGGTAAAATTGTAACGCTGCAAGATCTGGCACTCAATTTTTCCATTAAATACTGAATATGCAATGGGAATAGTTTATTTAGCTGTTTCACTTTTGTTAAAGCGGTGCCAATTTTGTTACACACCGATTTCTGAATTGAACTTAAAATATTGCTATCCTTTTTTACAAAGAACGTTGTGAAAGGATATCAATAATTAAAACCTGTCAATTAAGATTATAGTTTGTATTTAACAGAACTGGCACTATTAGAAATTTTAAATATATACTTGTTTATAATAGGAATTAAAGTACAAAAATAAATTATAAGGTAGATAAGCTTTTATATAAGTATAAGATAAGATGTTCAAAGTATTGTGTGATCCTGGAATTTCATTGAACGCGCGTTATCCTGTTTTATGGGTGCGAAATTTTTGATTAAAAAGCAGGAATGGTGTAGCGGTAAGCGGTGCGGTCTTATCAGTGAAAGATCCCGAGTTCCATTCCCGGTGGAGCAAATTTGGGAATTTATAAATTCATAATTTTCTCTGGTCTGATCTGGTATGAGGCCTCGGCTGTAGCTAATTATAGTTACTACATACAAATTATTAGGATTATTTGTTTATATAAATGGCATTCATCTTAACAGGTTAGCCCGCTTCCATCTTCAGACTGCATCATCAACACCAGGTGAGATTGCAGTTATGGGCTAACTGGTAGTGGAATAAAAAAATAAGTGGTATTGTTATGGGCTTTACGAATGATTTTCAAACATTCCTGGAGACACTAGTCTTAAATGCTCAAGTAGGTAGGCAATGCACGTGCAGATTGTAGGTACTTTTAACTTGTTCTATTGTTTAATAGCCTTACTAATAAACGTGGCATTACGTCGGAATACTTATTGAAACGGCTTTATGCTCCCACATTGAGAATGAGCTGTAAGTGTGGCAAACCACTGCAAACGTGTCCCGCCTTTACGTCATGTTTATTTGTAAAGCTCTTAGGGATTGGATTTAGTTCTATTGCACTAAATATCTGAGTTGCATCGAACTGAGCGTGAAGTTTGTACACTGACGATAGCTATCAGTTTCGATGCAGTTATGCCAACTGCAATTATGCTGTTTTATGTAATGTGATTATGTGTAGCTTGTGTAGACCTTTAGTTAAAAATATATAATTTTAATAAAACCATTATTATTTATTATATTTTTAACGTAGAAAAATGTTTTTTATTTTCTGATTTAAACTTGAAGCGTTTATATGACTACAAGATCCCTTTTTATTTAATACGAAGGCGAAGCATTTACGAAATTGTCTTAGTGGTTTCCGGAAGGGTATAACTGACTCGCTGGCAGGAGGCCAGAATACCCGGCACTTTGGAAGAGGTGTTACAAGTCCATGAGTTGAGGACTCGCATGAAGTGTTGCAGTACTGTTTATAGTCTATGGTTTTGAACTTACCATCAGGTAAGTTACCTGATTGGTCCATCAATTATTATTATAAAAAAATGTAGACTGCGATCAGTTGCGCTTTTATAAAACCTATAGATAGGTATTATGGCCGTGAAAAGAAAAATAACAAATTTCTAAGGTATCGTTTTATTTGTTTCATTTTGAACATTTCTGCAATTCGCGTTGTCAGGTACACTAAACAACAATAAAATACAGCCAAGGCGATTTTACATCTTTACAACTATTTCTAAAATAAAAACTGGGCTCGTGAATTTTCAGTTTTCAGTGTAGGCGAAGACGATAGACAAACCTCGTAGGTATATATCATTATATTGTTCGCAAAAAAATTATTAAATTACAAGAATTGCTATAAGTCTATTATATTTATCACAATACAATATGGATACATTTTACAAAAGGTTCATTTAAATACTTTTACAATTAAGTGGAGTCCACTAATCTGCAATGGGCCAGCGTGGTGGGCTACGGCCTTAACCCCTTCTCATTATGGGAGGAGACCCGTGCCCTGTAGAGGGCCGCTTATGGGTTGATATGATGGTGTTGTTGAATTCAACTTTAACATATTATGTATGTTAAGTTTTAACTTAATAATGATCATTTCAATTTAACAGCAAAATATTTAAAAAAAAACTTATAAATGTCGAATTCTTGTGTCCAGTCCACTGCTGGCAAAGGTTTCTCCACGATCTTCGTGCCCAGCGACTCTGCGACACATTTCTTTTCGTCCGTACCTCATGAGAGCTGCTTACGTTGATTTATTTAAGCATTTCAAAACTACCAAGTTGAGAAACTTAAATCTTCAATGTCCAAATGTGAACTTTCGTCCTACTAATAAATCTATCGTCTGCGCAAACACTTACAGGTACTCATCACGAAAGTTGAACTTTGCTGTAGATCTATACATTTATTATAAATCCAAGAGTACACACTCTTGGATTTATAATAATTGTTTGTTTGTTTGTCTTCTACCGTTATATGGTTCACCGTCGAACCGATCTTGATAAAATTTTGCACACATGTTGCATCCCGTAAATGGACTTAGAACGATATATATTCCGGAAAAGCTGTTGGTAAAAGTTACACACATAATAAAAAAAAGGCTTTGTTACCTATTCATGGATTGACCGCTCAACTGAGCGAAATTTTACATAAAAATTGTTTGCATCCTGGAGACCGACCATTGCAATCTGGGAAAATAAAAGGTGCTTGAGAGATTTGTAATACCCAAATTAAACGCGGACAAGGTCGACGGCATCAGCTTGTACTTTTATAATTTTGCAATTTCTTACAGTTTAGTAACGCACGTATTTACTTTAATGAAACCCCTTAATAAAATTTAGATGTTTTTTTACTGATATTATAATTTTATTGTACTGTGGTTAGGGTTGTAGATATGAGATAAATATCGATCTATCGTTTTGGGCCACATACTTAAAGTACATACATATCGATATATCTACTTTAAGAATATCATCAAGGACAAAACAAACGATCATCTTAAAACGTTTTTGTGGAGAAAGTTTTAAGGTGCAATATAAATCCCCGCGTCAACTTTCGTGACGAGTATTGTACTGTATATTGTGATTATAACATAGTGAACAGTCCATGAAAATGGCACATTATTCGTACCGCACATAACTGTACATGAAAGTTTGTAGAAATATTAATTACAAAGATGGTTTACAGTTCTTACGTGCTTAAACTAAACCAAAAACATTTGTTCAGATTTAAAATAAGTTTTGTAAATTCACTTTTTTATGTAAGTTATAAGAAGGTCTTCATCTTTTTGTGATGAGTTTTATTTAACAGTTATTGCTTATGGGCGACCAGTTTTATATGCAGAACCGTTAATTTGACAGCAACGATCGTCTGCAAACATGACAGATGACATCTGACAAACGTAACATAGGTTAAGTTTGTTTAAGAGCCTTGAACATAATTGAATTGAAGTTTGGTTTAGTCTAAACAGGCATCCGTGTATTATAACCGACATTTTTAAAACTACACAAATATTACAATAATTATTAATAATACAAGACTAAACTTTCGCACAATAAGTCAACAATTTTAAAACTTATGTATATTATTGGCAGGTTTCGTACGAATTTCTCTAAACTAAAGCAACTCGTAAGTTAATACAATGTTTTAATCGGTTGAATGAAATATCTAATGCAAGCAAATTATCGACTTCAATTGCTGAGCGGAAGAATGTAACAAGTAAATGACATCACCAGAACTTAAAGCAAAGCAAACTGGCGTTAGTTTCCAGTTCGCGTATCCAATAAAGGGCAAAACGACCAATCACAAAACGTGACGGAATCAAAAGACCTGCTATTGGTCGGAAGAATGAGTAAAAAGCGGAAGATCTGTTCTGATTCTCCTGCTTTTCGCGGAGTATAGCAAATGAAGGTAATATTCAGCGGAAGACGGACGTTGAATTGCATGCCACTGTAGACGCAGACCGCGCGGCTTAGTATATACTAAATAAATAATGTATATACTAAGACAACGCACACATCGCCATCTAGACCCAAAGTAAGCGTAGCTTGTGTTTTGGGTACTGAAATGACTGATGAATATTTTTATGAATAATATACATATAAACACCAAGACACTGAAAAACATTCATGCTTATCACACAAACATTTTCCAGTTGTGGGAATCGAACGCACGGCCTTGGACTCAGAAAGCAGGGTCGCTGCAAACTGCGCCAATCGGCCGTCAAAGTAAGGCTTTGGTGTAAGTTTTCAAGTAATGAAAACGTCACATGGCTCAGTGTAAATCTTCCCTTTTATATTCAAGGACAAACTTTATTATTTCAAAACTCAAATATAATGTGTGCATTATTGATAAGGCCGCGCTTAGCAATTTAAGTGGATAATAAATTAAATGGTTTTATTTTCTTTTCTGCCAATGAACATACATTAGATATAATTGGACGTAGTTAAAGAAATTAACTTAAGGTTGTAGTGGAGACTTATAAAGACCTTAAAGAGAAGGGCCAAAGAGAGAGTGAGACGGTTGAAAAGGGCTAAAAAGACATGAAGTTAAGAAGAAACAAAGGGAAAATGGTATAATCCACAGTAAGGCCTAGTACGGGGCACGGTTCTCCTCTCAGAATCGGACAGGTATAGTCCTTAGGCCATCATGAAGGATGCTGGACCTCCTTTTATTTGCTTGAATTAAAAACCCACATTACTCCGAAAAGTTAGAAGTGCGTGCCGGAGATCGAGAATCACACACAATAACATGGTGATATTATACAGTGCTTTTTCACGCTCCGACAAAAAAAACACTGCACTGCAAACTACTATTCCGACGTTATGCCACATTTATTTCTCAGACCCTAAATGTCTTAAAACTACTGCAACATAGATTGGGTCCTTTTCGTTTAACTACGTCCAATTGATATTTAAATATGAGGCCAAAGACTATTGGGAAAATAGATGGCAAATGAAATAGGTTCAGAGGCTGTGCTGTTTCATGCTTTCAATAATTCATTGACACAGCGAGAGTCATTTATGTGAATACGGGTGAATAAAATAGTGCAAAACGAAGACAATTAATATATTATCATTTATAATAAAATTAACAAATTATTTTCAGTAGATTAGCTGCCATACGTACAACAAACATATTATAATATGTGCAAGTAATATCTAGTTTTCATTTTGGTTTATTGTTATTGTTTAATCTGGTCCAACTTAATATACTCCCTTCATATTGTTGTTAATTAACAATACAAATAAACTTACTCTGTTTTGTCTAGAACTAAAGTCTTAAACCAAAAATATACAGAGAGTGGTAACAGAATAACACTTGAAGCTTTGCACGAGACATTTCCCTGCGGCGTTGACTACGCTGCAACAGAGCTGTAAATTGGATATCGTCGGCTAAACTATCCAATGTTTTATGTAGTACAGTCGTAAAAATATAATAGGCCCGTTTTGACATTTGTGCAAGACCATAGAATGTAACTTGGAACGAAACTGAAAGAAACAATAAAATAAAAATCAATTACATACAGTGTTTTAAAAAATACGTAAATTTTTTTGGGACATTAAATAATATGAAAGAATATATCGCGACAGTGGCGTGCACTGGGTTTCTTACCAGGGTATTCATACACCAGTAAAATTGCATAAAACGGCACAAATTCTCCTCCTATACGAGTTTTATATCAATGTTAGGGTATGCAGTGATTTTGAGCATGTATGGAGTGCACGCCACTGTATCGCGAGTATTCTTTTTGCGCTTACTTCACAGTAGCATGCAATTTATAATTGTTGCGAAACGTTCCGAAAACAGTTACGTTCTCAGCCTTTTTTTTTTTTTTTATACTAGAGCTGTAACCATTTTTTTACTGAATATCGAAATTAAATATTGTGTCTTTATCTTTACTGCAAAGAATGAGCTTGGTTCTCAAAATGGGTTCTAAATAGAGTCTGAGTTGATGTATCTGACCAAGCGGCACATGACTGAAGCGTCCCCGCGCGCACTGTGCAGTTTTTCGTTGCTCATCTTGTAAAGTTGACTGTGCGCTCGTTTAAGTTTGATATATATTGTTTACTATTACGTTAACTATGGCTCTTCTATTTTGGACATTAATTTGACTCGATTTTTGTGTTTGTTGTTATATAGTACTAACTCTGTTGCAACATGTTGAAAAGTGGACGTATAATCAACAGCCAGTCACGCGTATTGGTTGTGAAGTTGAAGGAATACTTTGAACGAACGAACACTTTACAATACATAATAATATTAATCAAGTACTGATACAAACTTGAATTGATTTATCGTGAGTATCGAGTCCTGAGTCTTATGGTTCCATAACTAGTTACGTCGCGATGACAAATGTCAAAGCGGGCCTATTATATTTTAACGACTATAAGAGCATTTTTATAAGAGTCACGAAACAAAAAATAAACCCTAAACAAAAGTTTAAATCAATTCTCAGAAGATAACTGTTATCTAAACCGGAATCCAAAAATGGATTTACGAGTTTTGCAAGTTTAGTCGACGATATTAAAAATGCAAGGTTATGAGCGCAAAAAGCGTTGCGTGCAACTATTTCGGCACTTACTGCAGTTTGCGACCAACTATATATACAAACATACATTAGAAAGCGCACAAATCCTTTAGGTGTCTAGTAAAACTAACTAAAACGAAAGTAAGTATGATCAAAGCGTCTAGGCTTGCTTGGGCCTTATAATACAATAAAATTAACTTAAATAATAACTAGTACTAAACAGTCGTTATCAGGGTGAATTATTGCAATGAAATGTAAAATTCAGAAAAATCGAATATAAAGTCATAGGCATACATTGAATATATACATAATCGTAATGTGTGCATAACACAAGGTAAGTTAGCTTGAAACTATTACTGTTTAACTAAAAAGTACTCAAAAAGTACGTATAATAATACAATTATTAAACTAAGTATGTTTATTGTTTTTATAACGGTACTTTGTTCTAGAATCTAAATAATCATAAAATATATTACATTCCCATCATTTCCTTAATGTTTAAATCTTTACAGTATTACCTTTTAAAATATTTACATAATATAACATTATTTACTCATATCTATTCATACTCAGTACATATAATTTATGTAAGTATGTCGAACAAAATATATTAAAATCTATTAATTAATACTCTTCGATACAATGGCTTAAGTCGTTTTACTATTCTTGTTTTAACTTTTGTTTATTCAATTATTTTATTGAAGTTTACTCCACTACACTAAGAGGAAAGAAGACTGGTCAAATTTGAACCCTACCTGGTAGAAACATTATTAGTTCAAGAAAATTGACATAAAATAATGCTCTAGACTCTAAGGCATACCTAGAGAAATAGAAGAATACAAATCTAGAGTCTAGAGCAACAACATCCAGCGATATAATTATGCATTAATGTGATGCAAAATAAACGTTTTTGACGGTAACATTTAATTTATTTTTATTGTAAATAGTTTAAACCAGAAGCATTTGCTCAAAATCAGTGCATACAAAGCTCCAATCGTTAATACTACTTGTTCACTGAAATCAATATACAATATTGTATATGTATAATAAGACTGACTGATGATTATTTATTTAGAGACTGGCCAGCCTTCTGTCTGATAAAAAAGGATAATTTAAGCATCAAAATTGACTGATTTGGAAAAGCACTCTGACCACGATAACCCAAAAAAAATGCAGGTTCAAGTCCCGCCCATTCTATTATTCCAAAAATATGTACAATAAGACCAACCATTATCCATTTATTTCTGGTTGAATATTGGTGCAAATAGACAATCTCATTAAAAAAGAAATCCGTCCACTTATTTATAGGGTTTATTTGCATTATGACGTAGTCAGAGACCGAAGGAAATGATCAAAGGACCCTCAGCGTAGGATAGTAAAAATAAAGCAGATTTATTGTATGCATGCACGTAACGCAAATTCGTGCTAGGGATACTGACAACTTTGTAAACATTTTCGTTCCGTCTATTTTTTCCTCAGGTCAGTGATTGTAGCAAAATTAATTCAATACATCGGCACTGAATGTCATTTGATAATAAATTTGTTTCATAAGCACTACAATTCAGTCCTATAATACAATATAGACTGCTTCAAGACGACCCGCTTACTGTTTAAATTTTTGACTCCACTTAACTATATAAACTTAAGTATTTACTGACATCGTATTAATTTACTCATAAGCAAAGTCATCAAAAACCCATAATACATGAGGTATATGAACTACTACTATATAAATGTATAATGCATATATACCTTATTAGGTAGGTAGTTTTTTTCCCAATAATATATATACGATTGGGAATAAATATATATATATATATATATAAAGCGTGGTTATTGTGTGCATACCCACCCGTTTGGTGAGGCCTCGTGTCCATCAATGGACTGTTATAGCCTACTTATAGTACTAGGTATAACTTGTCACCAACTTTGGGGCTTTGAATGAAAATTCGGTGAACCTAGTAATACCGAATACTATTTCGTAATCATTTGACTAAGAGTTTTACACGTATGCAAAATATATATTTATTTTCCCAATAATATATATACCCTACACATATATGTGTAGGTTACATCATTTTATTTTGAATCACAATGAATCTTTGAATAGAAATTTCAATACTTGGAGAGGTAATTATATTTTTTTTTCTTTACGCACATCATAAGAGTAAATGCAAAATGCATTACTTAGTTACTATTGCGGTTAAACGTGTAAAATTACATTTTAATTTCCAGCAATTGAAACAATAATTAAAATAATAATCTACATTTCATCGCGCCATGAGCGGTTTAACTTTCATTATTTTGAAGCCAAAACAGAAAAATTATATTTAATTATGACATTAATATTAATCCGGTGCGTTCAGCAGTGACTGCGAGTCCAATAACTGACTTGCGTCTATCAGACTCACCTGCATAGAGTCTAGACTTCTTGTTACCGTCTCGTTACTCTTGACGCTGAAGGGGTAAAAGCGGGTTACTACCGGAGTGGGAGGGAGTTCTCTTAACTCCGTGTCGCCGTTTGAATGACGGTTGAGTATGGACATGGTTGACAGCTTATCGTTTAGTTTTTGTATCTGTGGAAGAAATGAACTGTCACTATGTCGCAATTAAGTTTTCTATTTTTTTCTTTTTATATACTACGACAATACACACATCGCCATCTAGCCCCAAAGTAAGCGTAGCTTGTGTTATGGGTACTATGTTGACTGATAAATATTTTTATGAATAACATACATAAATACTCATAATATAAGTACATATAAACACCCAGACACTGAAAAACATTCATGTTCATAACACAAACATTTTCCAGTTGTGGGAATCTAAATAAAAAGTTTATAGTAGTTCAACTTCTTCTAAGTAATATCGATTTTGCATGTAGGTAGGTTACATGCAAGGCGGAAACCTCCCTTTGCGTGGGCTAGATGGAACACAAGGTATTCGCCAAACAACTTCTTATGCGTTCAATGCTTTCAACAGCAAATATTGTGAGACGGACATTTTTCATGTCAAAATTGGCACTTTAAGGATTTTTTTTATGGCAAAATAAGTATAATAAGCTTTAAAGTTTTTGTTTCTCTTTTTTGTTTTAATTAACTTTTTTTGTATAATTTTCGCTTGGTAGGTACTTATTCCTGAGCAATTGTGGTTAATGTTATCGTATATGTAGAACTAAGTTGTGGAAACTTCATTGGTTTATATGTGTAATAGTACTGTTTGTTTCCCTTGAACAGCTAATAGATAAATAAACAAAATAGCCTAATATCAGTCTTGACAGTGTAGCCGCAGCCCGACCTGGTCGCTGACGGCGCAGTGGTGCAGGTAGTACTGCACGGGGCCGGCGCGCGGCGCATCGAGCGGCGCCAGCCAGCGCTCGTAGCACT
The DNA here is from genome assembly GCF_905163445.1 of Pararge aegeria. Lineage (NCBI taxonomy): Eukaryota > Metazoa > Arthropoda > Insecta > Lepidoptera > Nymphalidae > Pararge > Pararge aegeria. The sequence goes on along the minus strand of NC_053199.1, from coordinate 15,267,649 downwards.
GCGACCACAGCTCGGCGCCCGCCACCGACGTGCACGGCTGCAGGCGCCCGGCTCGCTCGCTGCCCGCCGGCGCGTGCCCTGCGGACACTACGCCCACTAATTAAGTGCCTATATTTTCTGGTTTAACATTTAAATTAAGGCAAAACCCGCTAGATGGCGTCATACGGACATTTGAGACGTCATACGTCATAAGTGACATTTGAGATATGACATCTGACAGATGACATTTGACAGTGTTCGTTATAGTTCAGTTGCTGGAAAGGAGTCAATGATTTTCAAGTCGGTTTCAATTTTGAACATTAAAAACAATTCCGAGTGCAAAGACATTATTAATTATTACTATACATTTTTAACGGGTAACTATTATAGTGCAGATTTCACCCGTAACTTTTTTTTTCAAACTTTCTCATAGGAAAAAATAAAAAAAAAATTAAAAATTTGTTCTCGCTCTTGTTGTCCTAATCCTAAGGTTGCCTTGCAGGGATCGCTTTAGCAGCAGGGATAAGGCCGCCTTTTGTTTTCTACTCCAGTTTTTGTGTTTCTCTCTATTCATCCTTTATTTTCCTAACTGTGTAGTGGTGTAGTGTTAATAAATAAAACTTTTTTACTTCAACACATTTGTGTAAAATGTTAAATTTGTATCATAAATTTATTTAAAATAAAAATGTGTGACAGAGGTGCTGGTTTATTATAGCTGCAAACTAAAAAGCGTGGGACTGGTTTTCAGCCAGCGCCTTATTACATAGTTTTAAGGCCTATAATCCAACGCGTGTTTTATTTAACATTACTGCACTAATGTTTTATATAAGGTGTTCCGATAAATTAAGTTTGTATCTCACTGAAATTCAAAATTCGTTTATTTCAAGTAGGCCTAGTTTATAAGCACTTTTGAAACGTCAAGTCAGTTCGGAAGGTAGACCACTGAGAAATTCAGCAGATTGCTCTTTTCCAACTTCATTTTATTTCACTCCAAGATATATTGTATGAAGATGGACCATTTGATTTGTAATTTAACCGGGTAATAGAGAAGCAGATCGATATTAGATTTGACTCCGTCGGAAATAATAATCGAGAGACGAATCGCGAGTGCATGCCTGCCTTTTGCCTACACAATCTATACAGCCTGAGACGACAAATCCTAAAATATTATCGTGGTATGTACCCGTTAAACTATATTTAAGAAATGGTCAGTTGTTTTCTGATAACATGAATTTTTTAGGAACTTTAAAAATTCGGCCTGTTTTTTTCTTCGCATGTGTCATGAAAAACGACGTATGAAACGCGCCTGCATTGATAATTACACTATCGGCGAAAATACAATACCACACTTGATTCATAATTTACTATTTAATACCTCATATTCTAAAAATTTACATTCTTTATTTGAACTTAAATGTTTCACCATCTTGCAGTCAGGTACGCACTTTATTTCATCGGAACACCATAAACAAAACACAAGTATAGCAAAGTTAAGTAAAATACGTAATACTACCCGTTTCCCAAAAATCAACTTTATTGGTGGCTTTGTTAGGGCGTAAAGAAAGGACAAACAAACAAACACAGTTTCGTAATTTAAATATTAGATGTATAAAAATAACTCACATAGCCTCTGCACGGGAGTGGCGGGCGGCCGGCGCGCGAACAGCGGGTTGTAGAACAGAGCAATGTCTTGCTCCGAGAACTGCTCGCCCCAGTCCCACAGCGGCCTTTGGACGAAGTTCTGCAAAACGAGATGACAGAGATTAGTCGACTCCCTTTATTAGCAGTTCTGTTCAGGTTTGCTAGCATGTTCGACTACGTGTCATGAGGGAGTGGATCCGACTCCCAGGTCAGGCCTGTATAGTTATCGACTTTTTTAATGTGAATCATGCGGAGAATCTGCCTGTTGGCGTTTTATGGAATTTTGATTTGATTTTCTCTTTGACTGTAATTAATTTCTTCGATATTTATGATCCTTTCAAAGGTATCTAGAAGCGGGGAGGGCTCTTAATTGTGAGATTGTACACAAGCGGTCAATCAACCCGGTCAACCGCTCATCAAAACTATCAGCGATTAAATTTATTCATTATTAGCTGATCATCTAATTTTATTAAGATATTGGATTGGTTTAATTACAATTATTGACGGCCGATTGGCGCAGTTTGCAGCGACCCTGCTTTCTGAGTCCAAGGCCGTTTGTGTGATGAGCATACATATTTTTCAGTGTTTACATGTATATTCTAAGTATTTATGTATTTTACTTATAAAAATATTCATCAGTCATCTTAGTACTCATAACACAAGCTACGCTTACTTTGGGGATAGATAGCGATGTGTGCGTTATCGTAATAGATATATATATAATTACAATAAAAGACGGACGTAGAATATTTCCTTTCTTGATAGCGCTAACAAATATTAACTAGACCTTTTTAAAGAATTAAATCGCTTTCATTAGTCTTGGTCTCAATCCCTTACCGGTAAAGTAAATAAACCGTCGTCGTGGTAGAGTCACTACACACGGACAGACTTGACGTTTCAAAAGTGCTTGTATTAGGCCTACTTGAAATAAATGAATTTTGAATTTTGAAACAGGTTTTGAACCCCTACTGTTAAGTCTGAAGAAAGAAAGTTCTGTCTTTGACTATCTCACCTTAGATACGGCTAGCTCTCTATCCCGGGGGCAGTTGAAGAGGAAGGTATCAAACAGGTGGTTGTGTGCGCAGTCCCACAGCGTCGTGAGGTAGGTCTCCGTGAACTGGAAGGCGGCCGGGAACTGTCGCTGGAGTTGCCAGGTGCAGTCCAGGAACAGGAGGAACACGGGCGCTATCTGAGCTGTCGGTTCCCGTTCTGACTCCTCTTTCGTGTTGCCCGGTCTGGGTAGACCGAACCTATGAGTGACGGAAATTTGTGTTCAATACAGTTGCTCAGAATAAAGAATGAAAAAATATATTTTTTACATTGCGCCACACATTACAATATTAACGACACCACGTGGTTTATGTGTGGAACAACCTAGAAAAAAGGTGCCAGCTCAGCATTGTGCTGCATGCGCCAGTGGGAGCATACAGCGCTGATTTTCAGTTGGCACCTTGTGACACCACGGAAATGCGTAGCCATCCACTGACCAAATTTTAATATTTTAATTTATAATAAACCAAGCAAAAGTTATATAAGTAACAAAAAACAATTGAAAAAAATAATTAAATATAATATTAAAATTAAATGTAAAGTTTACAGACTATTTTTATAATTTTTATTAGTGTTTTTACCTACACTTCAAGGAATTATAAATTTTTATAAATTCGGGTTCAAATCCTGTCGGTTCCAAAAATTTTTATATGTTTTTTAAATTTAGGTTATTCTTTTTATAGATATATCCAACGAAATGAATGCAACCAGAAATAGAAATCATCAACATTTTACTTACATCATTAAGAACATACAATAACCATATACACGACTGATATTGAAGCATCAAAAACCACTCCAATTTAGTAGTGTTTCCCGAACAGGCGGTTATTCATTACATTCCATGTTGGTAGTAATTTTTTTACCATTCTAAACGTAAAATGTGAAAATGAGAAAAAGTATGTGAGCTCTAGACGTGCGTGGAGCGTTTTAACACACAATTCACAATTCACTTCATGCAATAATGGCTGAATAAGGGTTCTGTATATTTTTGATTCTATGATTTTCGCACGTTTCATAAAAGTTATAATGGAAGCCTTTATTAACAATCTTATAAATTACATTTTACCTTATTTTATACTTAGTACTACCAAAATATTTATTTTATTTATTTATATTTATTTATCATAGGTAGATGTACAAGTAGAGAGAGATTTAAAAGGAATAAAAATAAAATAAGAATCTGTTTAGTTTTAATTTATTTTCTTCTAATGATTCTTTTTTTATTTGATTGTTTCATTTTCGTTTAATTATTAATAATCTTATACTTATATTTATTTTGACATTGATTTTACATTGTGATTATACTTAGATTTTTTTATTTTTTTTATTTTATACTAATTTAATAATATAATTGTACGCCCGGCTGTGGGTATACTGATTTGAATACTTTTCTAGGCCTTGGCAACTGCCTTTCTATGTGTAAACAGTGAACAATAAAATTCTATTCTATTCTAGTAAAGTGAAGTAATTATAATAATTATGCAACCAAATGCGTACTTCACATCTTATATTGGTGAGTATGCAATAAATGTTTTATTTTATTTTATTTTTTATTTTATTTTATAATGGTACAATTTAAAATCTATTATCCCTGATTTAGGTAAGAACCTGTATTACATTAGTATTAAAAGATGTATTTGTCACCTGTCACAGAATGGGTGTCCGAGTGCTATCCACTCCTTCTGTATCAGAGACTGGAAGCCCGCTATGGTCCGGAAGTGCACGTCAAGTAGCAGCTGAGTGAGGCACGACACCACCGCGCTGTAGTCCACTCCATCGCCTGCCAACAAACAAACATTTTAACTACAATTAGTATGGTATCGCAAATGCGCCATCTACTACCCGACTTTCTGAGTCCAGGGCCGTGGGTTCGATTCCCACAACTGGAAAATGTTTGTGTAATGAACATGACTACTTTTCAGTGTCTGGGTGTTTATATGTATACATATTATTAGTATTTATGTATATTATTCATTAAAAAATATTCATCAGTCAACTTAGTACACATAAAACAAGCTACGCTTATTTTTTGACTAGATGGCGATGTGTATACTGTCGTATTATATTTATTTCATTTTTTTTTTTTATAATCTGCTACGTAGAAAAATAATAACATAAATGAAAACAACAACAAAAATTAACAATAATAACAATACAATTCAGAACGCGACTGTACACTGGAAGTGCGCGGGGTGTCGTATCGGTACGGGAGACGGAATACGACTGGAGAGCCAATAAGCGCGTGCGAACAATACGCACACCCTCCCCGCGACCCTCTTACTCCCCCACGATACCTTATTTTCGACTTCTGCGCAATAACGGTCACCGCTAGACTTTCGTGCCGCTACTTATACTTTGTGCTCATGTGTGGGCAGAAACACAGGTGCACTCTCATAGTCTCCCAGGACCTTGTGATCTTCTGGGAAGTGTACAACGGGTTCCCCGGACGTCCAATTAAGCCAACGAGAGGGACATGCCGTGGTGGTTTTTAGTTCGGGTAAACGAGTTCCACATAACCTCTGTCCTGCCCAAAAGGACAGAGGTAGCCATAAAGCTTTTCCACCACGACAAAAAAAAAAAAGGACCTTGTGATCTGCAGTCATGTCAGAACATGCACTAAGGCGTAGGTATCAAGCCACATCTCCCTGAAATTACACCAACCACCCTTCAGACCGGAGCACAGCATTGCAACAATACTGCTCAGCAGAAATAAAGAAGCTTATTTCTGCTGAGCTCTGATGTGATCTGATGATGGTACCTTCTTGAACCACGACCGTCTGGTTGTTGGCGAGGTGCGAGGCCGCGTCGTCCGCGAAGGCGAGGCAGTTGGCCACGTAGCGCAGCCAGCGGGACGACTCAAGGATCGAGTAGTACTGGGAGTCTTGTATCTGCGAACAGTAAGAAATCCTTGAAATGGAAGTATAAATAAAATAAAATAAATATACTACGACAATACACACATCACCATCTAGCCCCAAAGTAAGCGTAGCTTGTGTTATGGGTACTAAGATAGCTGTTGAATATCTTTATGAATATAATACATATAAATACTTATAATATACAGATAAATACCCAGACACTGAAAAACAATCATGTTCATCACACAAAAATTTTCCAGTTGTGGGAATCGAACCCACGGCCTTGGACTCAGAAAGCAGGGTCGCTGCCCACTGCGCCAATCGGCCGTCAACAAGTATATAGTTGCTTGGTATGCATGTAGCTCTACATAAAAGTCATTATCCTATAAGAGTTATACAACTTGTTATTGAAACCCGAAATAATACTTCACAGGCATTATGCACTGTCTCTGAGACTTATCAGTTAAACCGTTTCTCGTGCTGTGAGACTATATAATGATGAATTTCTTGACGTGGATCTGCTTTCTAGCTCAAAACAACAAAAGAAAATTAACATTGCATCTTTTAAAAAATACTTTTGATTTACCTTGTACATGCACGAAAGCACTGCATACCCTAAAATTGATATATAACCTGTATAGGAGGAGAGTTTTAGCCGTTATGTTCAATTTTCCTGCAGTATGCACACCCTGGTAAGGAATCCAATGCACGCCACTGCTTTATACATTATCTTTATATTCAACTGTATCTTTTTTTTCTTGCTGTTTTTAAATAATTATGTACCTTTTCTTTTCTTTCCCACCACTTATTGCCTTACTGCTCTGCTCAGTGCTTTTATAATTTTCTAATATTGTAAATTAACTGTACTTTTTCGGCAATGTTTAGTCTATGTTATAACATTGTTATTATATATGTAGTAAGTTATTTCCATGTAATGACTGTATTTGCCAAAATAAAAAAAACAATTAGAATTTGAGTAGTGGTGTACTCAAATTCAATCAGCAATCTTTTTTACTGAAAGAAATTAGATACAGGACTAACATAACGTGTGACTCCTGTCACTTTTTTAAACACTCGTCGCGTAGTGTAGGTACTATGCGCGTGCCGGTCTTATATCTTCAATAGGATTGTCATAAGTAAACACTACGGATATTTTGAATTCGTTTGTATGAAAAAATGAATTTCCTTATTTTTATTTCACATCTTTACAAGGTGATTCGAGGTGGTTGCTCGTTGTTTTTGTTTTATTTTTATTTAAGCTCTAAACTCAAAAAAGCATTCTATGTCATCTCAAGGCCTGAAATAGTGTCAATATTCGGGAACTCTAAATTCCAGTCAAATCAGTGCAGTATTATTTCCCAGAAAGAGTAACAAACATCCATACATCCTGACAAGCTTTCACGTTTCAAATATTAGTAAAAATTATCTTACCCAGAAGCCGGACAGGGTGGTGGGGGTACAGAGGTCCGCGAGTTTCTTGTACGCGGAGTTCAACGTGCTGAGAGAGGGCAGCGTGCCCGCATTGCTGATACTGGAAAAGCTGTTGCCGCACAGGTACAGCACGTGCGGAGGTTTTAACTTGGGGTGGGAGCGCCGGACCTGGGGAAAGCAGACGTGCGGGTCAACTTCAAGGAGTCGATATATATATATTGTAATGTTTATAGACGAGCGCTTGACTGCAATCACACCTGTTGGTAAGCGATGATGCAGCCTAAGGTGGAGCGCGCTTGTCTAGAAGATGCCTATTCACTCTTGATGTTAAGGTACTCATATTGTAGGAACTGGGGAAAATGGAAGCTGGAAGGGCATTCCAGATCCTAGCGGTGCGGATCAGAAACGAAAATGCGAAGTGCTTCGTACGCGTCCGCGGTATATCGACAGATCCTTACGGTGCCTCGCGGTACGATGGTAAAAAGGCGAGGGGGAAACTAGATCAAACAGTTCTTTCAAACGATAATAATATCGGTTTAGGGTACAGTGTATTGCCAGTAATTCGGCATGCAATGTTTATTTATTTATTTATCAAGAGCACTAACAACATGCATATTACACGTTTTTAAATATAGCACACACATAAAAACTTGCACTTTATTTGCACGTCAATTACAAGTGCAAATAGCATTGACAAAAAATTCAACTCACCGATAAGTGTTCGGTAGTTTTTTTTCCTATAAGCTGTGGAAGATATCGATGCCAGGTACCTTTTTAGATAACTCGTTGTATTTCGTCGTTGTGTATCATACGTCAAATTAATTGAGGTCAAAAAAAATAATAATAATTGGTCAGATGAATGAATTGCAACATTAATTAATAACGATTAAAATGTAATTATGACATTTAATAGGCACATTAGGCAGGCTGCTCATATAAAAAATGTAATAAAGTTATTCTTTAAATTGACAACTGCGCCAGCAGTGGGCAGCGACCCTGCTTTCTGAGTTGAAGGCCGTGGGTTCGATTCCCACAACTGGACAATATTTGTGTGATGAACACATTATCTATATATTATAAGTATTTATGTATATTATTCATAAAATTATTCATCAGTTATCTTAGTACCCATAACACAAGCTACGCTTACTTTGGGACTAGATGGCGATGGTTGTATTGTCGTAGTATATTTATTTATTTAAAAAAAAAATTATATAAAATGTTTGAGAGCTAAGCCGTTTCTATTGAGAGTACATTGCGCAAGACATGTTTGTTGTAGAGCATGTTTGTTGACTAGTTTTAAACAACACCGCACGGAATCTTCTGCTTTTCACAGAATATAACAAATTAAGCTTAAAATTCATTGTTTATCAAGGGACGTTTTTTTTCTAATGCTTACTTCACATTTTATATTGGTGAGTATGTAATAAATGTATTTAATGGTGGAATTTAAAATCAACTGAATTAGGTAAAAACTTGTATTACAGGCGACAGTGCTGTCCTTAAATTGTTGACTCGATGATTGAGTGTGTGAGTTTGCGTCGCGTACGTACTTGTACTCGCGCAGTGGCGTGCACTTCATATATGCACAAAAGCACTGCCTACCCAAAAATTAATATATAACTCTGAAGAGGAGGATTTGATTTGCCGTGTTATGTAATTTCCCGGCTGTATTCATAACCTGGTAAGAAACCTAGTGCACGCCACCGGACTCGCGTATATGTTTGCTTATGAATGAATGAACGAATGAATACACTTTTATTGTACACCACAGAGAAAATTTACAGACATACAAATACAACAGCACATTAAGGTAGAACGTAAAATTCGGCGGCCTTATCGCTAAATAGCGATCTCTTCCAGGCAACCAAAGGCATACAAGAAAATGCTATATGAAATGTTGTAGGTGGTACAAAAAACATTAGTGAAATATTAGGATTTTAAACTAAATTAACATAAAACATAGTACATATTAAAGATATGTACAAAAATGCTTATGTAAGATAATTAAATGTATCTAAATAACATAAGAAATACCGGAATGTATAAACTTTGTCACGCTCTCACCTGTTCCAAGAGCACGCTCTCGGCAGTGGCGGACTGCTCCGTCGGCAACAGCTCGCCGCTCCTCAAGAGCGCGGCGCCCTCCGCCCTCCCCCACACCCACACCGGCACCCTCCCCGAGCGGAAGTGCCTGGCACTCTCTATCAAGTTGTAGTCCAGCACCGAGCTGGGCACTATCAGGGTCTCCCCAGCAGTCAGCATGAACGCATCGGACGTCCCGTTTATACACGTTATCCTCCAATGGGGGCATTCGCACCGCTCGAGCTCCCTCTTCCAGTCGCCCGGTCGTTGGAACATGTTCAGGTCTGAGGGGAGAGTGGGGTAGTACGGCTCTCGGTACTCGAACGCGAAGAGAAGGTCGTGTCTTTTCGGGAACGCGTGGTGAAGTAGCGCTATCGCGACCTGCCTGCCGTTCCCGATGGGAGAGTTCGTGAAATTGAATGAGAGCACTTTCATGTTCTGGAATAGAATTGTCACACGATCTTTATTTCCCAATAGAATTACAAAAAATCGCTTAGTAGAGAAAACATTAAACTTAAAACTGTAACAAGTCGTGAGCGTACACGTATATACAACGTGTAACAGAATTACGAAATAATATTGAAGGAAGCATAAGTATATTTCATAAGGACAACCAACCAAACCTGTTAAAATGTTAAATCAATAGAAGCTTATCTATTTTTCCATACAAACGAATTCCAAATATTTTAAGTGTTTACTTATGACAACCCTATAGAAGATAAAAGACTGACACGCGCATAGTACCTACGCTATGCAAGGAGTACCTAATAAAATGACAGGAAAGGAGTTACATGATTTTAATTTTGCATGTGATGTTAGGGCTGTATCTGATTTCTTTCAGTAAAAAAGCTATGGCAGTGGTTTACACAAAAATTATTAGATTTTCGAAGTCTCAGAGATTTTTGTAGTGTCCGTTGTTTTATGAGTTATCCTTCAGGACAGACAAAGATCATACAAGCCCATTCTATGTATGTAACAATATTTGATAAAGATATTTTTGATAACGGAATCCGGCGTGAATTTTATTCAGAGTCGTTTGTTGAACACCTCTCATTTTGCATAAATAAACCTACAATTTTAGGAATAAAATCTTTATGCTAACCCAAAAACGCAAAAAATTATTAAATAAATATTAATTATTTCATTCCATTCAATTATGTGTGCAAGAAATTTTAAAATTTTCATTGGAAACTATTAAATTAACTACCAGGAAACGGTGAGTGTTTGTTTATATTAACTTTAGCGGGAAACGTGCCTGTGTGAATTTTTTTTTTGTGGTTCTGAATTCCTTATAATAGCTTGGAAAAAGAGTCTAAAAACGGAAATATTTTCTTCACGAACTTAAACTTAACAGGAACACTACCACTACACTAACTTAAACTGGCTTAGCTATAGATGAAAGGAGAGCTGTTATTTCTCACCTTGCAAACCACCTGTAACCCTTTCAACTTGGCCGGCACATCGGACCGCGGTACCAGCCTCCTACGCCTCGTGAGACCGCCATCAGTTTGCCACAGTGCACCTACTCCTGTTAACGGTACATCGAATGCCCCAACTAGCTGATTCCTTTGACCATATTCCTGGAAGGAAGGTAATATATTTTTTAAACTACTTTTACTAAGACACTATTCACAAGAAAAATATATGGAGCCGTCAATGTATAAGACTAACTGCCCTACATCTTTAAACAGTATTAGTGAAACTGGCAGACTTCTGCCTGTCGTCAATAACAAAATTGCTTGTCCGGCTCTTAAATTTAATTTCTCTAATTACAGAAAAATGAACATTAAATTTTTTTGTTTGGAAAAGAGCCGCCGCTGAGTTATCTGCCAGGTTCCTATCAGCAGACTCCGCCTTCCGACGCAATAATAGAGAAACTAAAAACGGACAGACCTGATATTTCAAAAGATTCGAATGAGTAAGCATGACTGATTTTTAGGTTTCTGTACCCAATGTTGACAGCTTTACGGGACCGGATAACTAAGACTGACGCTGTTTGTCAGTCCGTCTGTCACCATGCTTTATCTCATGAAGTGTGATAGTTAGACTGTTTGTAGAAATTCTCATAGATGATATATGTCTTTGGCCGCTAGAACAACAAATACTAAAAAGCGGAATATAATGGAAAATATAAAGGGGATTTCAATACAACAGCCATGATTTTTGGCCGTTTTTACAGATGATATGACATGAAACACTACGTGCGCGAGTCCGACTGGCGCTTGCCCGTTTTATTGGGATTTTACTGCTGCGTTTTAAGCTTACATCGTTGCTGGAGGCGTCGATAGGCACGAAGGTGAGCTTATAGTTGGTCACGAAGAGTGACCCGAAGCGGCCGCGCTCTCTTTCGCTCAGCGGCGCTAACAAGACCACGCTTTCCGCCACGCCAACCACTTGCTCGCCTGATGACAAGACAAAGTAATACGATTAAAAAATTGCCAAAAGCGAAGCTGCTTCGCTTATTTTTATGGTAAGGGGGCCTCCATAAATTACGTGAGGTGTTTTATTTTCCCCGTCCCTCCCTTCCCCCCTGATAATTTTTTGTTTCAATCAGGAAAAAAAATTGTGTGATATCTGCCAAGACCCCCCCCCCCTCTCGATTTGACCCGACCCCGTTAAACATCTCACGTATTTTATGAGCGCACCCTAATAGGTGACACGCCAAGCAGATGGCTCATGGCTGATAGTCAGGGCAACATAAAGCAGGGCAAGGTTCCTGTTATTAGAGGAACCACGTCGTTCAGACCGGAACAGAGCGATGCTGATTTACGGCACAAATAAGCATGGCGATAGTCCCTCGCTGGACGAGCTCTGTCAGAAAAAGCTGTCTCTTGTCTTTCTTTGCCAGCTATACAACGTTAATGCCCTAAATACACGAGCCAGTTAAAATATGTATGATTCATAAAATTCCAAGTTTCCTTCGGTCAAGTAAAAGGTATGACATAATGCAGATATCATACAACGATATACGTTGTTATTTGGGTGCACTGCACGTTATCTTTCATATTACGTTACTCATACATCTGTTTTTATCAGTACTGTGCTTGCGAAAAAAATATTATGAGGCCGGCATCTGCTTGTTTTATGTTATTTTTGATTCACATAAAAAATATATAAATAAAAAAAAGGGATAAAAAAGCAATACACAACAATAATATGAAAGGACCTATAAATGAACCTTGAAGAACCCATAACTGGTGCTATGTCTAATTATTAGCATCACTTGTTTGGGTATTTTATAGGTAAAAGAGTTTCATAAAGCAATATGATTGAAGTGAAGTGTTTTAACCATGGTTTAGGGAATATTAAGGTTATTGTTAATCACAAACAAAAGCTTTAGAAGGGTCATTTTTATCTTTAGACATGTAGGTGTAAAAACTGCATTTGAAATCTAAATATAGATTGCTGATTCGGTTTTACAAAACAAACAATTCTCAGAGATAAACTAATAATGAAAGGTCCAAAGATGGTGCTATCTATTTCTAAATGAAACATTGTGGTTTGAAATGTAATGTAAGTGTTTGTGTGTCCATCTATCTTCCAGTTTCCGCCGCAGTCATAGTAATCTTAATGAGACGCTATCAATTAGTTTAGCCAACTTTAAGTATAGAAAACGCTTGTCACCAAACGACGGCTCCCAGCAGCCATATTACTAAAAGTACTACACGCTCATACATTTCTGTTACTTAATTTGCTGTTTGTTAGTTTAATAATTTAAATGAAGTCGATAACTGTTCAAAATATTTTGTTAAAATTCGAGTACCTACCCTGAGTCTCTTTAGCGGCGACAAGGTGACGCGTACACAACATTTCTAGTTTCTTCTTATTAAGATTTTTACGGTCGCAGTAATCTTTTGGTCGAGGATAGATCACTGTTTAACTAATCCGATGACTCTAGGTAATGTGAAACGACGCTGGGTCAAAGTAATATTTAACAACGACACATAAAATGAATGAAGGTTGTTCCAATCTTTAAAGTGAATCCCTGAAGAGTTTCTCCATTGACCTTAGTGATTGACATTGAACCAGATACCAATGTTTTTGCAGCTCGCGTAATAACCTTTAAAATGCAGTGACCGTGAGGGATATAAAATCTCTGGGGTGGATTTTCTGTTAGCATTGTCGATTGATAGATTTTATGCAGAATTATTGAATAACGATTTACTGAGAAAGAAGGGAGACAAGATTGGTGATGAATTTCGTTGATAATTGGTCTTTGAGATCTGATAATTTTATATTTCTATCTAGCAATCGGGCCAGTGTGCTAGACTATGGCCTAAACCCATGTCTTTCCGGGAGGAAACCCGTGGGCTGTAGTGGGCCGGTAATGGGATAATATGATCAATATAAGTACCTCTTATTTGTTAAATTACAACATTGCAAGCAATCAGGTAATTCTGGATCTAACAATGCATACATAAAAAAAATGGGTAAAAACAAATCTAATACAGTGATTTTACTAAACATTTGATGAATTTTTAATGACAAGGTAGATTGGAGCAGCCTGCGTCGCTCTCATCTCCCGCAAGATATAAAAGTCATAGTAAATGTTGATGTTAGAAAAGAGCAACTACTGTGTTTCTTGCCGGCTCTTTTTTTGTAGTATCTGCTTTCCGAACCGGTGGTAGAGTGTCACTACAAACAGACATATTTGATGTTTCAAAAGTGCTTATACTTTGCCTACTTGAAAGAAATGTATTTTGAATTTTGAATTTGAATGCAACATTAGTAGAGCTTTTTTCTGATAGAGCCCCTCTGAGGGAGTACGTTAGCGCCATACTTATTTCTGTGCCAAGCAACATTGCTGTGTTACGGTCTGAACACAGCAATGTACGGCCGGTGGTCAAGTACAGGCACATAAGGCTTAACACCTACGCCTCAGCTTGACGAACACAGCGTGATGCTCTGTGGGAAGTGTTCCTTGTAAGCTCCTCCGATTTTTCTCTTACCATTATCTGGCTTGGGTCGTCATTTATAACGATAAAAAAGGTATACGTAGTCTGAAGTTATTAAGCAGGTTCCCGGGGTGAAATTCCTTTGAAACATCCACTACTCATATCATACTCGGGGTATACAGTTAAGTAAATAAAAAACGTGTTTGTACTTAGGAGGAGAAGTATAATTTCTAACGCGTTAGATCGTTAGAAGATAAATACTACGACAAATACTACGACAAATACTACGACAATACACGTACACACACATCGCCATCTAGGCCCAAAGTTAGCGTAGCTTGTGTTATGGGTGCTAAGTTAGTTTTTGATGCGCATCGTAAAAATTTACTAGCATCATTTTTCCCTAACGCTCCAAAAGAAGTATAACTTCATATGTATTTTCTGCTTTCCTCTCGCGTTTGAATGTTTCCTTTCTCAATATATATTCTTCTTGATAGTCATAATCGGTTGTATTATACATACCTACATACTAAACGATTATATTGCTGGCGAGTTAATTGACCCTCGATGGTCGTGATAATTTTGTTTACGACGGTTTTCCCTATCAATAAACCTCTTAAGGATTCAGTCTGTCTCTATTTCATATTTCTTAGTATTTAACTGCTAATGTTTTCGACTTGAGAGTATGAATAATAATAAATTATCAAAATTCTAACTCACTAGGTCAAGTGGGATAAATGTAAATACTAACTGTGGCCCGCGTTTTTCGTCCGCGTTAATTACGGTTTTTGTAAATCCCGCGGGAACCGTTTGTTTTCCGGGAACAACCGGGATACAAATTAGCCTACGTAACTCTCCGTCTTTTCAACTAACTCTATGCGAAAAATCAGGACAATACTCCACAGGGTTTAGAGGTACATTGTGTACTGTCGCTGAGACTAGTCTGTGAAAACGTAAGCTAAAAGTTTCTGAGTAAACCACCGTCATAGTTTTTACTGAAAGAAGTCAGTTACAGGCCCCGACATCAAATGCAAAATTAAAATCACGTGACTGCTATGCGAGGTACTGTGCGCGTGTCAACCTTTTATCTTCAGTAGGGTTGTCATAAGTAAACACTCAGAATATTTTGATTTCGTTTGTATGGAAAAATTAATAAGCTTCTTTTATTATGAAAATAAAGCTTAATTTACTATACTCCGCGAACAGCAGCAGAATCTGTATGGTGTAATTTATAATTACTTCAATCCGTATACTCCACACCAAACAGATCCTCGGCCTTATGAACTATACGTATCTGGACAAACAATGTATACCCATACGTAGTTTAACCTCTAGTAGAGGTTGATTTCTCGCGTCTGACGGAGGCAATTTTTTGAACGGCTTCAACGCGACATCGCAACGGAACGCTAAATCATTTTGCAGCACGTCTTTGTCGAAAGGGTGGTAACTTGTCACGGCCTAAGCCTGTGGCCCTTCCACCAGACCGGACAAAATTCTGAAAATGTAATCTACACAATTATCCTTCGGGTATCGAACCCGGGCACTCTACTCACAATATCACAGCGCTCACCACTACGTTTCGCATGCATAACAACAAAATACAATTGTATTTATTTTATTGATTTACACTTTACGATAAATAACAATGTCAAGTGGGTACGATAGTTAATTTTATATTCCACGATAAACTAGTATGCATTCAACTATATTAACTAGCACTACCCGCGGCTACACCTGTGTGTACCTTACACCCTGTTGCTCTTTAATCTTATGAGACTACTGTCTCATAAGATTAAAGAGCAACAGGGTGAGAGCAACTCACCATCTTCCCGTGGGTATCGAACGAGGAAACTAAGGTAATATAACGTAGAACGGGAAGTAGTGACCTGTGTGCCTGTGTGCAGTTTGATGGGCTAAATAAATTCAGTCAAGGGATATCCCTTGTATGTTGTATTTTACACTAGCGTACCCAGCCCGCTTCGTCGGGCTAGATTTTGCTTCATTTTATTTAAACAATAAACTTACATCATAAAATTTTTAATTTAAGTCTCATAATATATTAAATTCTCTTCTCGGGCGGGTGAAGATCATTATCTACACCCATGTACACCCAACAATAGAATATCATCATAGTAAATAAAGCTGTCATTGACAGTTTGACAGTTCAAAAATAGGAGTGCTCCGATCGTCACCAATCTTTACAGGATTACTCGCCAGGTCAATCCAGAGATTCCCTGAAACTTTCATTGAAATCGGTCCAGCCGTTTTGGAGCCTATACGGAACATACCCACACACTGTCTGTTTCATATATATACCTATAGATTGTTTTATAACAATTTCCGAATGAAATCTTTGAGATGCCACTCAATAAGTTCAAAGTTTACATAAAACGTAAGAGTATAGAGAAATCCTATTAGGGATTATTTAAACGATAATAGCGAACGAAGCGGTGATAGCCCAGTATGTAGGACTTCGACCTCACTTTCAGGGGGCCGAGTTCGAATCCCAGCACGCACCTTTAAGTTTTTTAAGTTATGTGCGTTTTATCACTTGCTTCCACATCGTCAGGAAACCAGCATACCTGAGACTTCTCCATAATATTCTCAAATCCACACTGACTGACTAAGAAATAAACCTCTTCTCATTGTAGAAGTCCCGAGCACTATGCGGGCCCGGTAATGGGTTGATATAATGATGTTGATGAAAGGATAAAAAAACAGTGCCCTACTATATGGTTGCGAAAATTGGAAGCACACTGTCAATAAGCTGTAAGTCTTCATTAATGAGTGCCTGCGTAACATCTGGTATCTTTTGGCCTGACACCATTTCCAATTCAGGTCTCTGGGCCCTTGCTAAGGAAAACCCTATCCTTAAACAAGTACGGCGTAGAAAATAAAACTGGATGTGACCAACAGCGTGGGGGCGGGGGGGGTCAAATGGGGATAGGTTTGGATGCCAGTGGTCTCGGTTCCTTATGCGCCACGAAGAAACGATAAAAATGCTTGGGTATGAATTGCACTAACTTCATAGCAAACATTAACTGTGAGATGGTAAAAAAAAAATTACCCGGCTAAGTTTGTTGACCACCACGTTTGGAACCCACCTAGCCTAAGTTGGCGAATATATTTTCTAGCACCGCTTCACAATTATGTAAATAGATTTAAATACGTCATAAGTGCCTGTGATAGGCCTGAATAAAGACTTATTGAATTAAAATTTAATGTACTGTAATTCCCGCTATAAATTTATAATTCCCGCGAGCATTTATGTAGCCGGGATAGTAATCGTACAGGATGTATGCTATATATGTGCCAAATACCATCAAAATCGGTGCAATAATAGAGCCTAACATAGGTGACTATCTGCCTCGTTGGTCTAGTGGTTAGCATGTGTAAACTACTGATTACGAGTTCCAGGATTCGAATTCCCATTCGGGCCAAAAATTATATAAGGTATCGTGTACTTTCTTGGAAAGAATTTTCACTACCAGCTCTGAGTTAGGAAATCGGCGTGCCTCGGAGAGCGAGTTATACCATCGGTCTCGGTTATTCCCCTTAGTGGTTATAGACTTTAAAGCCCAGGTTGCTGGGCTTTCGACGATTGGAGCAGCGTGGTGGGTCTATGTTCTGAAAACCGTCTCGCCTAGGAGAGACGAGACCTGTGCTTTAAGATCGGAGTAATATTAATCTTTTTTAATTTTATTCTAATGCTCAAATTTGCCTATAAATCTTAAGCTCGAGCTTCTGACAGAACAAAAATCACGAATACGTGGTTTGACACTAAAACGAGTAAAATTAGGTCTATTTCACTTTGACAATACAGAGTTTGGTACTCGAAAACGACTCCTCGATTGCGAGAGAGCAAATCTCGTAATTAGGCTACAAGTTGCGGGTGATGATAGCCTTATAGGCAACATACAGACTCACTGTCGTGTTTATAATATTAATTTAGAGTGATTTCCCCTAGATTATTAAACTGATGGAATTATTATATTTACGCTGAACAATTTAAATAAAATAAAAAATACCTCGTTGAAGCACCCCCATCGCCATACACTAGCACCTATCAACTAACTCCCATAAGTACTGCTATGTTTTTCTAGCACCACCATAAAGTAAGGTGCGAAAACATCGCTCACCGAACCGGCACGCATGTTAATTTAGACCTAATTTCAAAAGATATAGAATCGCAAACTTTTTGATGCGCGTTTCCGTTTATGCTGATTGCACATTTGTCAGCACCGCAAGCGCCGTACGCGCAGCTGAATTATTTATAGTCAATTAGATGCAATGATGCGCTTTACAATACTTTGATTTTTATAGTAAGGATGCATTCCCACTTCGTAATTAAACCACCAACAGTGGTTTCCCGATATCTTATCTAGGTACTTAAAAAAAAGCATTTTTTTGGGGTAACCTGTTAGGGGTAATGGCAGTCGTTATAAAACCAATACCCCTTTTCTTTCATCCCCTATAATAGGATTCTAGGCGACATTGTACCGGAACGCTTAATCGCTTAGCGGCAAGTCTCACGTCAGAGAAAATTCAGAAATTATATATTCCTAAATTTCCCCTGGCCGGGAATCAGAAGCGGGCCCTTGCCCTCAAAACCACAGCTCTCACGCTCATCGCTGCACCAGGGAGAAACCAGACAAACTTAAAAATGTATTAATTGCTCTACACAAAGTAATCTATAATTTGTCGCTTTCGGCTGGTGCGTTGATTACGCTCATGATGAATGTGCGTTCATCTTTACAGATCCGGTCGTTAAGTATTGGTGCCTACAGTTTTGTTCGTTGCATAAATGGCGGTACAGTTAGTAGGCTCACGCATAGCATACGTAATTCAGTTATTATTGACATTTACATCATCGCAGTCGGTGCTGTGGCTCGTACCGTGCACGTATTTTTCCTTAGCGGGACATCACATTATCTCTCATAATTATTACTATTAATAGGCAGTGCTTATTTGTATCTATGAATAGCTGTTAGCAATAGTTTATGCCGAAGCGAAGACGAAGGGATGAAGGGAAGCTGTGCGGGAATCAACATTCTAACCCTCAGATAGACTTGGAGCTTAGACTTGCCATGCTGTACCAATGCGGTTTGGCGGGCGTATATTATATATACGTGCGCTCCGAGGTAGTGCGATGTACATACCTATTTCATAACTTTGGGCTTCTACTCGGAATTTCTGGGCAGAAAACCCAATACAGAGCAATTTTTGGCTGAACCCGACCAGGAATTTTGTTATTTATGGTTCAAAACAGTAAACATTAAATAAAATAGTCATTCATGCAAGCATAGATTTCATAAACCCTCAATCCCATCATCTTAAATAACCTGACTGGACTTATTCTTAGTGGAATTTTTGCATCCCTTATGCTCATATAATAAGCAATTTGTTGTTTAATACTAAACAACATGTAAAAATTTGATCAGCCAAACCTAATTGGATTAACTTTATAAATGTATCAGGTTACATTAAACATCTACTGTGTAAGGCTTCAGCTTTTACATGGCTGCCAAAAGAAAGTTGATATGGTTTTAAGGTTAGTACCTTATCATTATCTTAAGGTTCAATTTATAATCTCTGATCAACATAAATGATCTAGATAAGTTGACGAAAAAGTTGAAGACACAGTTCCAAGATTGGCCTAGAAATTATCAATACTGTTATTGTAATAATGATATTTGCTTAATTATTTGATCAGAATCACCCTTAATTTTTTATAGACAAATCAGTATATTAGTGTGTAACTTATAATAGTTAAATTGTGTACAGATCACAAGCAACTTTTGTTCTTGCACTAAGTGATTGCCTTGAAGAGTCCACCAATCCACAATTGACCAGTGCGTACCACAGCCTGTACTCTTCTCATTCTGGAAGGAATTCCGTGCCTTGTGAACTAATATAGCCTAATTCGTTTATAAGTTGGTAATATAGTATGTTACATTTTCTGTGCAATAGAGAATTTTATTATTACCAGCTTTGAGGAGAAAAATCTTAACTTACTTACCATTCAGTAGTTTTGGTTTTAACTCTGGTAAGGATCCATTTTTGTCACCGTTGTTCTGCAAATAAATATTTTTAATGAAAAAACATTTCGTGAAACTATTTTAATAATTAGGATGAGGACTTTTTGCAGAACATAAATTTGAAATTCCCAAGGTAATATTTAGCAGAAAATAAATTTTAGGAATTATTAAAATGTAAACCTATAACGGTGAAAACTTCAATTTACAATGTTTATTTTCAATGGGTCTCCTTTTGACAAATATTGTACCCATAAACCTTACTATGAAAACTAAATCTGGTATGGAGGGATTTTCAGGAGGGATGAAGTGGTATGCTCTCACAGCTATGTGATTCTAAATGTGATTACCTGGCTAAGTTTGTTGTGGCTCTTCTAAAACCAGGGCGCATTTGGAACCCTCGTAGTTTAAGGTTTAATTTAGCGACCAAATTTATGACCATTTTTTTTTTTTTTTTATACTACGACAATACACAGATTATCGCCATCTAGCCCCAAAGTAAGCGTAGCTTGTGTTATGGGTACTAAGACGACTGATGAATATTTTTTTTTTTTATGAATAGTATACATAAATACATAGAATATATATATAAACACCCAGACACTGACAAACATTCATGCTCATCACACAAACATTTTCCAGTTGTGGGAATCGAACCCACGGCCCTGGAGTCAGAAAGCAGGGTTGCTGCAAACTGCACCAATTGGCCGTCAAAATCCACCTTACAATTATGTAAACATATTATTTGCCTGTGATAGGAGTGCATGAATAAAGAAATTTTGAATTTGAATTGCAATTTAAACTTTGAAAAACATAGTCTTTTATAGAAAGTTTTTATACTACTAGACTTTTGATAGAATCTCCTAACTTTGACATATTTGCAAATGACTGAAAAAAATAACTACACCAGATACTTTAGTTCCCTGAAAGAATGTAACTGACTTTACTACTGTTACTACTTTGATTTTATATAATTTATTTATGTGATTTTTATTTTTATTCATTTTTTATTTAGTTTTCTTTTAATTGTTGCTAGCATTTTTAATAGTATTTCTATCTTTTTTTTCTTTTCTATTTTTTATGCCCTAATTTTAAATAACATTTTGTTTGTGTAGGTAATAATAGAATAATAATATAATTGATAATTGAATTTGTCCGAAGTGTAAGTGGATTTATCTGTACTAATTAATAAATAAATACTAAATATCAGCTACACTAACTGCAATTCAAAAGAACTAAAGTCAAATATGTGAAAAAACCTACAGCTATATTTTAAATTCCTCCGGGAACATTCTATTACTATTATTTTAAATTTAGTGTTTTGCTTAGAGGAATGTAAGATTGGTGCAGTGTTTGAGCGGAACATAGTTAACAAATGAATAAACATACAGAAAAACTTTTGCGTTTATAAAATTACTATTGAGTAGCTGACTAATAGTTGCAATTTGGTTTATTTATCAAAAAATTTTTCATGTTCACTAAGAACCAATATAGTACACGTAGAAAATTTACCTTTATCAGTTAATGTAGAAATTTATCAGTGACAGATAATATAGTTACCATTGGCAGTACATTGATGTAGCTCGTGAAATTCGGCACCACCTTTTCATTCATTTTGATCAATATGGCTTGAACTATTGTGCCACTTTAGATTTCACCACTGTATATTTGCACTAATTTTTTATATATAAACTTAAACTCAATGCAGCGGACGGCGATGAGTTGTTATGTTAGCAATTATTCACATGATTAGCGTTTATTTCACATGGATTCGATAACATCACCTCAAAAAGCTTTATACGCTTAGATTACCAACTTGTATACTGATTACCATTTTTGAACCATTGCCGTAATTGGCATTATGCTATTTATAGGTCGTTAAATAAGGATGTACCATTTCTACGGATAGTTCTCCGGTTACAGGATAATATTTAGCGAAATTTAACTTGTAAATTTATTCATGTCGCGACGCAACGACAGATATCGAAAATGTTGCTAGCAAATAAGTTGTTATCAGTTTCGGTTATTATCTATGGTTCTAAAAAACAATCATACTGAACCGACTGTTTTTTACGTGTTAATGAGAGCCAAAATACGTCGTGTTTCAATTTCTGTTTTATTTTTCGCTTAATAACTTCCAAACAATAGGTTACAGTTTTGAGTATCATCATCTGTTAACAAACTTAAAAAACATTTAATTTTCCACAAATAAAGAATATTATTTCTTAAAGATATAATAATACCTATAGGATCACTAAATCAGTTAAAGGACAAATATTATAAGAAAGGGAAGTACAAGAATATGAAATGGATATAAGTGCATCAGTGAAGGCGATTTATAAACAATACTTAAGAAATAATATTACCTGTTTTGCTTGTCACATTTTGTCACATCTGTCAAAATTTTTAATCTGTATTTTAAAAAAAAAGCAAGCATGTCTTAAAAAATGGCGAATGATAAATTTTTGTTCATTGATTGAAAACGCAGTTCCTGTGTCATATTATTTGTAAAATATTTGTGGGTGTTACTGTGAATAAACAATAAGAATGGCCGATGCTATGGTAGAGCGTAGACCACCGTCACGGTTCTTTTGTCATCGGTGTCTTGTGGAATTCCAAGATGTTGAACAGGTAAAATCAATAGTTTACTTATTATTCTCACACATTTTCCCCTAAATTCCTTGCTATCACGACCTGCGTGATGCAGTTTCAAGGTCTAGCCGTTTCAACTAAGTATCCTAGATGAAGCAATCGGCTCGTGTAGGACGTGGGCATCCTAATCAATCGTTAATTTGGCTTTTTTTCGAGACCAACCGGTAGGAAATCTTAATTTAGGCTTACGGCTTACATTTATGACGTTTAATAAAATGAATTTGAATACTCTGTCGTGCATTTAACAATGTTAACATGCAATTACATCATCATCATAATAATAAAAGTATTTATAATGAGTAGACAGGTATAAACATTGATGACAATGATTTTAATAATTGAATAGAAATACATTGTAAAATTAACATTTATTTTGTTGTATATGTAGTTTTTTTTTTTTTGTTAGTTCTAAAACATATATAAACATTGCTAAAAGATTACTGGGTCAGCCTGAAATCAAATAGAAATTTAATTTAATTTGTGATCCCAATTAATTTATTGCCTTTTAAATTATATTAAAAGTTACATAAATTTTTTTTCTCAGCCAAATACAGTTGATGTTAAAAATAAATAGATTTAAAGAAGGTACAGCATAACATATAAAAAGTTGTGCAGCTTTTTGATACACTTAATGGATAGCACCTTTTAGAGTGTGAAAGACAAAGCCTAGCTATTGCATGCCCAGTGGCGGGCACAGGGTTTTTGACCAGGGTATGCATAAAGAAGGAAAATGGCATAAAATGGAAAATTCCTTCCCCTTTTATGAGTAATACAAACTTTTTAGGGTATGCAGTGCTTTTGTGCATGTATGAAGTGCACGCCACTGTGCATGCCTCATTTTTTTAAAGACTCTTAATATCCCAAAACTACCTAATCTGGGTTGGATCCTTTTTGCTTAACTACTGCAAGACTTCTTTTATTTCAAACATATTCTAATCTGAAAACTTCTGTTATCCTAATGTGTGAGAACCTCCTTGGTGCAACAGTGAGCGCTATGAATTTAAATAGGAGGTCTCGGGTTCAAATCCTGGCAGGGGCACTTTGGGAATGTATAATTTCTGAATTTTCTCTGGTCTGTCT
Source organism: Pararge aegeria (assembly GCF_905163445.1). NCBI lineage: Eukaryota > Metazoa > Arthropoda > Insecta > Lepidoptera > Nymphalidae > Pararge > Pararge aegeria. The sequence continues at coordinate 15,243,940 of NC_053199.1, read as the reverse complement.
GGTCAGAGGCTTTGGCTGTGGATAGTTACCACCCTACCAACAAAAATTAACTGTTAAGCAATTTAGTGTTCTGGTACAATGTCACGTAGAAACCAATGATACGACTACCATACTTCCTAACAGGTAAGATTGCAGTCAAGGACTAACTTGTACTGGATTAAAAAAAAAAAAACCTTATTTCCCACTGTCTCTCCACTCCCTAAAATATTAGTATGGATTATTAAGTTTAGACATCAACTAGAATTGCAGGATTTTTTCTAGAAACCTGCTCCATTCCTAAAGTTTACTTTGGATTTACAAAATATGAATGGAGGTATAATCACAGTCACAACCATATCTTCTAGATTAACTTCAAGTTCATACAACAACAAGGCAAATAATGTTACCACTTGAGGAAAGTTTGAAAATAAAGCATATTAAACAAACCAATGACTCAACAATATCTTTTACACATAGAATAATAAAGAAAAATACCCAATTAAGAAAGAAACCGGGTTTTGTTTCTTTGGTCTTTATAAATTTTAACCAAGATATTCCTTTCAGGCTTATATCTCAAACAATAATCAGTGCATTAATTTTCTTCAGGAACTTTTACAACCATAATGTAAATCTTATATATTATCTTATACACTTATATATTTATAGCTATTATAACATATTGTTAAATGAGTTCTGACATTGGAAACTTGTTTTTTTTTTTTTTTTTACAATTTACTGGAGAGTTAAATCCTTGCCTTAACAGCAAATCAGAAAATTATTATATCAATGAAAGATCTTGAGTATTTAGTGATTTCTGTCTTGGAGCTTACATTTGTATATTAGACTTACTAGGTATAACCATCAGAGGAAGGCAGATTTACTTCTATTACTATGACCTGTTTTTATGACTTACCTTACTAATTGTGATCTGTATATAATAATTAACAATTCTTTTTCCAGGAGTACATATGCCCCTATTGTGAGGGTGGTTTCATAGAGCAGCTTGAGGCAGATTCAGAGGGGGTAATTGCCGTACCCCGTGATGACTACAGTGATGCAGACATGAGCAATATTGGGGATATGACTGTTGATGAGATGGGACTGGACAATTCCGACGAGTTTAATACAGTAAACTAGCTTTGTATTATAAGGGTTAGCTTCAAAGCTCACTTGCTGCAACACATTGAACTATCAGAATCCACATATCTACCTAGACCAGGCCCACGCTGGGTGACAGTGCAAACAATCCTGATGTCTGTTGTGTGCAGTGATTAATAGAAAATGTACACCCCATTTATATGGGAGGATTTTTGTAATGCTTTGCAGTGTGTGATGTGACAGTGAAATCTGTTCTATAATCGTAGGAATAGAATTCCAATAAGTCTATGGTTTTATTATCTATCATTTTTTATATTGATATATCTGTTATCACTTATATGTTATCACAGAACCATATGTTTGTTATATTTGTGGTTTGTGTTAATTAATTGTAAACATTTTTTTTGTGGTAGTCTAAAAATAATATACAAATATGTATTTTCATTCAAAATAAATGAAAAAACTGTTTAAAATAATGGTTACTTAGAACACAGTATTATGACTGACTTTAAGAAAACAGTGCAAGTTGTGGTTTTAACACAACCAATTGGACATTTAATTTAAAAGTTATCGCGAGTTTTAAGTATTTAAGTACAACATCTATACGAAACATTTCTTTCTAGAGATACAGTTGATTGAAAACTACACTCGATTTATAAAATAAGAACAAAAAATATCTGTAGAACTACACAATAATGAAATGCCACACATCTTTCAAATAAACTGGTCCTACGGATGCCCTAAATACAAAAACAAAGGAGAAGAAAGTCGCAGGTGACAACTAATAATATTGTAAATACAATCATCAATGTTTTTTTTTGCAGAGTAATCCACCTAGGTTGAATGACCTAGCATTTTTAATGTCTGGCGGACGTGTGCGGTAAGTTTTTGTTTTGTTTTTAATATGACACCCGTTTACACTAAACCTAGACATCACCTAAATTGAACGCCTACTGATCTAGGGGTTGTCTTTTTTTTAATTTTTTTGTTCCACTACAGGTGTATGGCAGTTATATTAAACCTATACCCCTAATCGGTTACTACACGACATCGTGCCGGAACATAGCTTATGGTAAAAAAAAAATGTTTCACCAACTCTTAGGTGATAACTAGTGAACGGTTGCCTAAGAATCTTCTTAGATTATTGTTCGTCTTTAGTGAAAACGGGCATTATTAGTTCTTTTTTTCCTAGTTCACCTGTGCTTGCGCACACACATGCGCACTGTAATATCTACCGCGTAGTTGGAAAACCTCTGGAGATTGATCACCGTCACGAAATTGATCAGGGAAAACTGTGTGAACTGAAAAAACGCACATAACTCGGACCAATTAGAGAGTGCTGGGATTCAAACTCGGCCCCACGAAAGTGAAGTCGAAGTCCTATCCTGGGCTATCACGGCTTCTGTGACAGCTAGTTTACGATGCAAAGATACCTCCCGGTGTCGTCCCAGTTCGAGTGCATGTAGGACTTTAAGTGTATCGATAATGCAGTCATGTTTATATAAAAATACCCACATACTCAATGTCATTAACATGGTTGTCAATCAAATATGATTAAAATTATCTCTCCAAAACTATTTATTATAATTAAATAATAATTATGAACAAATTTGTTAAAATCCCAAGCAATTTTGACGGCCAATTGGCGCAGTGGGCAGCGACCCTGCTTTCTGAGTCCAAGGCCGTCGGTTCGATTCCCACAACTGGACAATATTTGTGTGATGAACATGAATGTTTTTCAGTGTCTGGGTGTTTATCTATATACTATAAGTATTTATGTATATTATTCATATAAATTATTCATCAGTTATCTTAGTACCCATAACACAAGCTACGCTTTATTTGGGATTTATATTTAATTTAATAAAATATCTGGCATAAATGAAATTATGTATAGTTAACCGAAGTTTAATTATTTACCAACTTTATAAAATTAATAAATAACGATAGTACACACATCGCCATCTAGCCCAAAAAGTAAGCGTAGCTTGTGTTATGTGTACTAAAATAGCTAATGAATATTTTTTAATGAATACAATTCACATAAATACTTATAATGTACAGATAGACACCCGGACACTGAACTTCATTCATGTTCGTCACATTTTTTTTCAGTTGTGGGAATCGAACCCACAATCTTGGACGCAGAAAGCAGGGTCGCTGCCCACTGCGCCAACTGTCTAAATAATCTAACATTAGTGGTAATAATATTAATTTCTTTATGTTCTAGCACGACCCTGCCAAGCAATACATCAGTGAACACTTCAACCAACAGTACAACTAATACAACTACATCAAATGGCACCACCCCAGCCCCCCCGGTCGGTTTGCGATCCACCGATGCATCACACATGCTACGACGGGATCCCAACCCCAATCCAAACCGAAGTCCTACCCTTATGGAGGAGTTGCTGTGGATGATCAGCGGCGGCAGGCCCCCCGCTGGGGCTATGACGGCGGGCTCGCCATTCGTGCTGGTCGGAACGCCAGGGGACTACGTACTGGGTGGCGAAGGTAACTACGTACTGGGTGGCGTACTGGGTAGGAAAGGTTCTTTGATTTGAAACTCGATGAAACGAAAAGGCGAGAGAATTATTTATTTACCATAGAAATTGAATAATAGCTATATATATAAAAGAGAAAGTGTGTGGGTATGTTCCGTATAGGCTCCGAAACGGCTAGACCGATTTCAATGAAACTTTCAGGGAATCTCCGGATTGACCTGGCGATTAATCCTGTAAAGTTTGGTGACGATCGGAGCACTCCTATTTTTGAACTGTCAAACTGTCAAATACAGCTTTTATTTGCTATGATGATATTCTATTGTTGGGTGTACATGGGTGTAGATAATGATCTTCACCCGCTCGAGAAGAGAATAGAAGAGAATGAATACGGAGAGAAATCAATGATTTAATATATTATGAGACTCAAAATTAAATATTTAATGGTGTAAGTTTATTGTTTAAATAAAATAAAGCAAAATCTAGCCCGGCGAAGCGAGCTGGGTACGCTAGTGTATTATAAGTTACTCCGTATGTAAGTATGTATGTAAGTACATACGGAGTAACTTATAATTTAATTGTAAACATTCTATTCGAAATTTGAAAAAAATAAAAAGTTGGTTTCCAATTTTAAAATTTTAAATTCCGAGAATCTAAATCCTCGTGGAGTGACCAAGGCACGGCACATTGCAGGGTTGGACGCCGTGGTGACGCAACTGCTGGGACAGCTTGAGCACACGGGCCCGCCGCCGCTGCCGCGCGACACGCTGGCGGCGCTGCCGACGCAGCAGGTCACGGCGGAGCAGGCCGCCGCCAGCACCGCCTGCTCCGTGTGCTGGGAGAACTTCCAGCAGGGTACGATGGTTGCAACTGTCGGGGCGACCCGCCACCCATGCAGTGGGATGCATAGAGGGTATGCACAGGGTATGCAGCAGATAAAAAATGAAGAAAATCTCCAGTACATAAATACTTAAAAGGCCGATTGGCGCAGTGGGCAGCGACCCTGCTTTCTGACTCCAAGGCCCTCGGTTCGATTCCCACAACTGGACAATATTTGTGTGATGAACATGAATGTTTCTCAGTGTCCGGGTGTTTATGTATATTATTCATAAAAATTATTCATTAGTACCCATAACACAAGCTACGCTTACTTTGGGGCTAGATGGCGATGTGTGTATTGTCGTAATATATTTATTTATTATATTTATTATTATTTATTTACTTAAGGATAGACTTTTTATAACTCTTACAATGCCTATCCTAAGTTTCTTATAACTCGTACTGGAGATTTCCTTCATTTTATATCATCTGCATACCCTGTGCATTCAATGCACGCCACTATACCCATGGCCCCACCAACCTCACGGTTATATATCAGAATCGCTGGAGGGTGCCATGATCTATGTCTCCTTCCTTGTCCCTCACAGCTTCGTCTCCCATTTTTGGGGCGGACTCTACAATTACATGTAGTAGTAGTAGTAAAACACAGACTAAAGAAATTCAATTATTTTTCAAATATTTTTCTTAAACCTTTTTTTTTTTTACTTTTCGCTGATAAATATGTACTGACTGTGTTCATTTTTGTTTGTTCTTTTTTACATTTTATTTCATTTTTTTTTCCAATTTCAATATTTTATAAAAAAATGCAAGTGTCCGTTATAATAATAACGCAACTGTTTGATACCGGAGCAGACTGAAAATCAGCGCTATGCATTGTTGCCACTGAGTTTGCGGCCATTTGCCATATCTTTAATGAGTAAAATAGTATGGCCTTAAAGGATTATTATCTATATCCTACGTATGATGCCCTGACAATCTTCACTCTGTCATTGGACTCTGAAAGGGAATGGAACTCATCCCCCCATTCTGTTGTTAGTAATACTATAATAAAGTTTTTGATGTAACCACTACCATAGTTTTTACTGAAAGAAATCAGAGACAGCTAACATCACATGCAAAATTGAAATAATGTGACTCCGTGTCCTTGTAGCGTAGGAACTGAGAATGTTTTGGATTTGTTTGTAAAGAAAAATAAATAATATAAATATATTTATAATAAGGATACTCACTACAAGTTAAATTTCTTTAACTTGTAGTGAGTATCCTCATTTATAATATATAAATGATTGTTAAATTAAAAAAGAAACCGACCTTAACATACGCCCAGGAAATTTGCTACTTTGGTTTACATTATTGTTGATTTTTTAATAACAGCTCAGCAACATCGAAGTCAGTCGGACTTCGATAAAATTTTAATGGGACCACCTGGAAAATATGCCTATTTAAAACAAGAAATTTGCTACTTTGGTATACATTATTGTTGATTTTTTAATAACAGCTCGACCTACTTCGATAAAATTTTAATGGGACCATCTGGAAAATATGCCTATTTAAAACAAAAAAAGAGTTTTTCAAATCGGTTCAAACGTCTTCGAGTAATCGGGTAACATACATAAAAAAAAGAGATTCCGACGAATTGAGATCCTCCTCTTTTTTCAAGTCTGTTAAAAACAAAATTAGTAGCATGTGCTTTAACCCAGTTGCGTTGCGTTGCAGGCGAGACGGTGACCCGGTTGGAGTGTGAGCACTTCTTCCACCAGGCCTGCATCACGCCTTGGCTGGAGCTGCACGCCACGTGCCCCATCTGCCGCCGATCCCTGATGCCGCCCGACGCGCCTGCGCCCGCCACCACCGCGGCCGCGCCGACCAACGCCAGCTCCACCACCACCACCACCACCACCACCGCCGCCAACGCCGCCAACGCCGGCACCACCGCTGCCAACACTACCGCCGCCACCACCAACACCTTCACGCCGCCCATCACCTTTACGCCGCCCATCACTGTCGACACGCAGCGCATTCGATTACGTGAGTCATATTATTTTTAACCCCCAACGCAATAAACGACATGTTTTATTTGGGTAAAAATAAGATTTCAGCCTGAAATAATAGTATTTGTAAATCAACACAGTTATCAGTATACACACAAAAAAATCAATAATTCAAATGTGAAATTTGAAAATTTCAACCGTTATTTTTAGGCATAGAATAATAATCGCAACAACAACCTTAAAAAAACAACCTTTATACCAAAATTAAATTTACTATTTGAATACCACTGCTTTAAAGTATTATCAAAGCAATTATCACAATCAAAGAAATTTTAAATTTAAATTTTTTTTGTACGGATTAATTGTATATTTAATCATATAAAAAAAATAGCATGAACCAAAGAACTTTACTGTTTTGATAAATTAACGTATAATAGAACACACTATAGCCTCTATTAATATCTGTGACTTTTAGTAAAATGTTTGTTACCTTTAATTGCAGGTACTCCACTGTCAAGTCTCTTCGTAAATACAAGTATGTATATCTATATAATGTATATTATTACTCTGGTCTCGTGTTATAATCAACGAATCCAAACCAAAGTTACCTATCTTATTAAAAGAAAATCATATATTTGTAGCTTTCTAGTGTTTGTCATTATGAGTGCCCTTGTTTGACCCTTGTGCCATATGTCATATGGGATATTATGCAACTTATAAAAAATTTTTTTGCTGGTATTTGTCATTTGGCATAAGTACATATTTTTGTAGATTTGGGGTTTAGACTCCATGCTAACATGCTTTTCGAGGCAAGGTGGAATGGACAAATTCAGACCACGAAAGTAGTATATCCATGTACTAACAAACATCAATCCTTTTTAAAAAAGACAGATTTCCTCACAATGTTTCCTTCACTGTTAAAGTAAGTGATATATTTATTGCTTAAATTTTCACTTGTTTATATGATATACTAGCGTACCCAGCCTGATTCGCCAGGCTAGATTTTGCTTTATTTTATTTAAACAATAAACTTACATCATTAATTTTTTTATTTAAGTCTCATAATATATTAAATCATTTATTTCTCTCCGTATTCATTCTCTTCTATTCTCTTCTCGAGCGGGTGAAGTTCATTATCTACACCCATGTACACCCAACAATAGAATATAATCATAGTAAATAAAAGCTGTATTTGACAGTTCAAAAATAGGAGTGCTCCGATCGTCACCAAACTTTACAGGATTTCAATCCGGAGATTCACTGAAAGTTTCATTGAAATCGGTCCAGCCGTTTCGGAGCCTGTACGGAACATACCCACACACTTTCTCTTTAATATATATAGATAAATACGACATCACTTTTATGTGTAATAGTACACATAAAAGTGATGTCGTTCGTTTTCATTGAAAAGCTATTAAAAAAAATATGCAAATAACTTACAACAGTTATAGGTGCATGCTGGTATTCGAACTCTGCTCTCCGAAAGAGAAGCCGAAGTACCAACCAAGAGGCTATCACCGCTTAACTATATTTTAAATTGAATTTTTGATTTTTCAGCAACACCGCACATCGTGATCCAGCGCCGCGTGGGCGCTCTGCCTACACTTATCCGGAGGATCCCATCGCAGACTCACACCTGGGACTCCTTGAACAGCTCCAGCACGTCAGGCTCCCCTGCCTCATCAGTGACGGCCGGGGGCGTTTGGGCCGCACCGACCCGACCATCGAACTCAACGGGCTCAACAAACTCATCAACGTCACTCAACTCCAACGACAGAGATCGACAGTACAACCTGGACATGGACTTTGATTAGAAGAAGCATGGACAGTGAGCACAGTGTCATGCACTATGATTAAAAAGTAAAAATAAAGTGATAGTTAATCGTGCTACACAGTGGTCGTTCTGTGAAGTGATAAAGAAACTGCTAGAATTCACAAACCCAGATATAGCGGGACGATCATTGTGTAAGTTACATGCTTGTAACACAATATGATACAAAGTGTGTTGATTCAAATGAAATAATTGTTATCACCTAGGTGGTGGCAACAAAGGGGTAGGTGCTATATAAACTGGCCCAACCCTCTTACAGGTTAGGGGCAAAACTACTGTCACTACAAAAACTGACAACACATTGCCTACGGTTTTTGTAGTATGATAAGTGATCCTACAAATTTATTTGAGTCAACACAGATGTTGCAATGTGAAGTATGTATCCACACTTATTCCTTTTATAATAATGTCATATTAATAATATTGTTCCAGTTATAAAGGTGTTTTTTGAAAATGCTGGAAAACTGACTAACTACTCAAAATTTAATAACAATGAATGTTATGTTTTATGAGTATGACTTAAGAGTCTAGGTATCATTAAAAAAGATTAAAAAATATATTTATTTTATGTAAATGTATGTAAAGTTTCAAAATTTAAACCTATCATTTTCCCATACTGTATGATAGGAGAATGGCTTATTTTGTTTTTTTCTATTTCACCATTACTTTGACAATCGATAAGAAATCAAAAATTAGTTGATGGCAGATGACTGCAAGATCAGTATACAGTTTTTCAAAGTGCCAATCAAGCAATTGTTTTGCTTATGGTTACATTGTCAAACATAATTTTTATCAAACTTGTTTTTACTTTTTATTGAACTGTTTATCATGACCAAATCTAATCAATCAATCAATCTTAAAGATAATCGGACCCAGAGTTACCAACATAACTCAAAAAGCGGCGATAAAGCAAAGTGGAAAGTGGCAAGTGGTGGTTAAACAGTTGAATTGGAATCCCAAGCTACTAGAATGACAGCTGTTTGACACAAGAGACACAAGGCAGTGGCAATGTAGAGCTGTATACTATTGGTTGATAAGATGATGTCAGGTTTTTTTACATCATTGTGAATGTACCATATTAAAAGTCGTGTGCCTTTTATTTGTAATAAAAAACATGATTGTTAAAAATAATATTATAGTCATCATTAATACAATATTATTAATATGTAGTCTTTCACTTGGGGGTTTAGTTTTTGTTGCATATACTAGTTTTGATGGTGTTTTATTAAAACAAACATATTGTATATATTAAAGGTATCATTCACACCATAGAATTATAGAATAATGTAATTAATTTGTTATTGTTTGGTGTTACATAGCAGTTCATTTTATCCTAGCAATGTGTCTGTTTGTGGCAACACTCACACTATTTATGGCACCTGGCATAATATGCTGTGTTCTGTAATTGTCATTAATGCGAGCATGCATAAAGAAGTCTCACAAGTCTCTTAAGTGACTTCTTTTTCTTTGGACTAGTATAATGTTTACTTGATATCCAATATTATCCTGGTCCATATATTGCCTGCCTTAAGCCAGTGCTGTTCATTAAATGGTGTCAGCAGCGTCTTACGCAAGTTGACCTTATAACCTTTTTTAGCAACTACAATGTAAGACAGTAATCTGGCTAGTTAAATTAAATTACATACTAAGAAGGGTTCAGGTCAGAAGGTCGGTTGGTTGTAAATAATATAACAATACCAAAACAACTAGTCTGTCTTTAAGCATAAACCCATATATCATGCGAAAAGGTTAAGAAGAATAAGTATGTTGCTAGTTTAATCCGTTATAACTGTGTGGTTATGTTTAGAGGTTAAATTGAACCTCAATTTTAACTAAGTGCCATGCTGTCTACAGTATTTTGATGTGCAGCTCCATCATAAGTGTTTCTTAACCTGATAATTTCTTTAGTGTGAATGATGCCTAAGGACATTGCCTGTTAGGAATATATATATGTATATACATATTATACATATGAATAAAAGATTTGTAGTGTGTACATATAGATTAATAAATATTTAATAATATTTTGTTTAGTGTGGCTGTATCATTCTTTACCAGATGTCTCAGGGTCCAGTTGCTTTATGCCCTACACCATATTGACTTTGAAGTGACGGTTTAAATTATAGTATTGGAATACGAGCAGATATTTGTTTGTTTTGTGTCATATGTTATAATAAAATATTTTTGTGGATGAGATGGATGTGGACCACTTCTAACTACGCATCTCTAAGACATCATGTTTTAAAAAGCTCACATCACAGAATGTGTCAGTAATTGATGTTGCAAAATTGTTATTTCTTAAGAAATTGTATTCATATTTTGATAGTAAAGACATTTTACTGCTTTCTTACTTACTGGAATTGATAAAATGTTTGCACTGGATGTGATTACGCTTATTTAAACACCATTTGGCTCAATAAGGTCTGATACGATCGATCAGTTATGTGTTTTTAGTATGCTTCCACTCTGAGACTCTGATACAGTTTGGATGTAGCCAATAAATTAGTTGAGTATACAAACACTTGTTATACAAAAAAAAAATCTAAGTTATTACACTAGTGATATGTAATCTACCTACAAAAAAACTTTGAATATGCATAATGTATTCAACTATTTTTCTTTTTATTTTATTTAAAAAAAAACTGCTGAATTAATTGTAAATTTTGTAAATATCCTAGTTATAGAAAATCGTTGCTGTTCACTATTTAAATATAAAAAAATAAACCATAAGTTATGGTTTAAAAAGGTTTCATGCAGTCATAGTAAATGTAATAATTTTCATTTTTGAAATTGATAGTAAATCAAACTAGCGGGGAAGTTTATTCAAAATGGATGAATGGGACTCAACTTTTGAAGTATGGACACTTATATTTATATGCACGCAAACGTTTGAGTCATTTACCAACACTGAAAAATTGTAAATACAGAGGATAGCTTTAAAATAACATGTACTACACCCAGCGAATGAAAAAAACATAGAATTCGCCCAAAATTGCACACGGCTCCACGAATTTTTTTTGTTCTGCGTCCTAAAGTTTAATGATTTCCAATTTAATGATTTCCTGGTTAATAATAAACAAACACAAATACCTTTTTTTTGTATAAAGTTAGCTTTTGTAGTCGTAGTAAAAATACTCATTTTTATTTATTTTATAAATTTTAATTATTTAAAATACGTTACAAAATACCGCGCGATCCGAGTTGCGTTTTAACGTTCCGACAGAGCTAGATGGCACTAGAATGATGACAACGATCAGGTGTTTTGTAGAAGTCCAGAATAACTGTAAATGTCATCGCGATTGTGTAAATATGATGCTGATGCATTTTTCTATATATGTGGACAATTTATTAAAGTTCGAGACGCAAAATACGAGCTGAATGCATCTCACGTTCTCTGTGGACCTTACAAATATTTTGATCATCCTGTTTGGAATTAAGACAAGATATGGTCTCCACATGTTGCTGTTAGTTATTGTAATAACTCTGAGGCGTTCCATTTGGAAGGTGAGCAAACTTCGATTAAACCGTGAATTGAATTTATGTGTCTATTATACATATAAATTATTAACGAACATAAAAGACAAAATAAAAGCGTGCACTTTTAAATAAATTTCTAACTTATTTTGATAGTAAAACAATAAAAATAATAAAAATGTTTATTTAAATGGTAATCATCTTTAAGTTTAATTGATATTAATATTAATTATAATAACACAGATTTGGAAAAAAATCGTTAAATCGGTCTCCTAAATACAAGCCACTCCCACTGAGGCTATCGTTAGGCTATTTTTGAGCAAAAGTTATGCTTCTATGTTTTTTTCTGGTCGCCGATTTCACCTTTGAAAGCAAACTTCTGCATTCGGCATAGTGCCCTTTTTTCTAACCTGTCCTAAAAATGTAAACATTTCATTACTTTTTAGTCCTAAATATGTTTTAAAATAATAAAAAGATGCATACATAAAAATTAAACTATTTTTGTTTCATTTACAATATTTATTGTTGTCGATTAAGACAGGTAAGAAAAAATCAACAGAATGGCAGTAAAATAAACATGGTGGTTTAGAATTCACGAGTGCATAAGGTTCATTTTGCTCTGAAGTTTCGGATTAACAAAAACGACTTATGTTCAAAATTTATAATCAGTCTAAGCTAAAATCTTTACATTGGAACCTTAATTTAATATGGTTATACTTTTCGTATGTATTGATTTGTACTTTAGCTATTGAAGGATAGCTCTGAAGGTTGATAATCTGGAGATTTTGGTTTTGCTTTCGGGGTTCTAACTTAAAGCGGTGATAGCCCAGTGGGTAAGACTTCGACTTCACTTTCGGGGGACCGAGTACGAATCCCAGCACACACGTCTACCTTTTCTAAGTTATGTGCGTTTAAACAATTAAAATATCATTTGCATCAACGGTGAAGTAAAACATCTTGACGAAACCTGCATGCCTGAGAGTTCTCCATAATATTCTTGAGGAGTTTGGAGTCCACCAATCTGCACTGGTCCCCCCCACCCCCTCCTCATTGTGGGTGGAGACCCGTGCCCTGTAGTAGGCCGGTAATAGGTTGATATGATGATAATGATGTTCTAACTTCCGGAGTAACAATGCAAAACTTGCATGCCTCTATCACAGTGTCCATAGTTTATGACGGTATTCTATCAATCGTTCTGATCTCTCATTCGGTAGATTTAAAAGGTATTTACCAAAACATAAATGGCTAAGCTAAATTTCGAATAACGAAGCATACCGTTCAACAAGTCGGGTAAATAAGTTAATCTTGGAAGCACGGATTTTGTTATTTTGGTACTGTTATTTAGGAGAACAGGTCGCTTGTGCCTTTGGCACAGTGGTACCTAAATCAGGCAGCAGAGACAGACGCGCCCATACGATACGCTTTTTTTTTTTTCAAAATACATTTATGTTCTAGTGATGTATGTATATACGTATTTTATTTTCTTTTGACGTGACAACGTCTTATAATTCGATGGAGCCGGCTGCACGCACGAAAAAACATGACGTATGCGGCGTTACCTCGCTCTGAGGTGTTCCATTCAAGGCTTGAAGTGCAAGCGAGAGCGCGGAACGAGTGACAAAGAGGCACAGTCGGCCTCCGTGTTCGACATCTGTCTCTCTCCTACTTGAGTGAGCGATGCGTCCGCGTGGACAGCTTCTATACAATAATACATTAACATGTTTTCGGCAAGGATGAAGTGCAGTGAAAAGTGAATGTGGTGTCAATTTTTTATAGCAACGATAATATCTATCAAACAAATAAAATTTATTTTTTATTTTGAAAAATGCAACCATTCCATCAGTATTTTCTTACGACGTTGTCACGTTCAACTATCGTCAGTAAGCCGACTTTACAGACAACCAATTTTTGTCTAAATCTATGGAACAGTTTAAACTATTAAAATAATATTGTCTAAAAATTTCGACTCATCAATTCCACCAAACATATAGCGTAAAAATCATTGTAAAAATTGTTAATATAGTATTGTATATTATAGTTTGAGACGAAATAGGTTTTGTAGTGCGTAACTGTAGTCATTATCCGTAAAGAAGCTAGTCGATTCATGTTACGGTAGAGACCGATTGGCAGTAGGGCTTAACATAAGCCATACCTAATCACTTACCTACAGGTGAGATTGCAGTCAAGAGCAAATTTTTAGTGGAATAAAAAAAATAAGTCTTCAAAGTTTGTTTGCATTCATGATTATCACTTTTCGACGATCTTTATCATATACAGGGTTTAATAAAAATGTTCTATGACTTTTTTTTTTAACTCGATAGTTTGTGAAATATTCAATATTTTCTCTAATTTTTACTACTTTGTTATGTAACGGTGGCAAAAGCCCGCGAACAACGACTCTATCGTGCATGCTCGCAGCGGTTACGCAACAGGGACATGTGTGGGTTTCACAGTGTGATGTCACTTTACGAAAATAACATGTTTTTTTATGAAATAAATTAATACTGAATTCTGAAAAGTCGTTGAACAAAAGCTGTTAGTTTTAATGACGGGAATTACAAGACCGAGAACTTTCTGCTATTTTTAATGAAATATGCCAAAAAAACACTTATAAAGAATAGAAAATAAATAAATAAAATAGAAATAAAGGTATAAAATATTCTTGGAAGAATCGATTACATCACAAATATCACATCACTAAGTCATTTGCGATAATATAAATCTAATATTTTAATATAGGGTGGGTTTTAGGGATGGGCTAAAACCCTGTGCCTAAGTGTTAAACTTCCTAAAGAGCTAAAGAGGCATTTTTTGGTGTCTTGTTATTAAGATTTCTATTATTCTAATTCACACCACATATTGTTTTGTAAATTGTAACTAAAAGTATATGTGTATAGTGAGAATTTGTATACAATAATCTGTAAAAAATAAAAATAGGAACCTTTAATAGTGGCGTTATATTTTCATACATAGTGACTTTTTTTTTCGTCTTACAACATGACGCAGTTATTCAATCCAATAAATACAATTCATTGGTAAAAATATATTAAGGAAATTAAATTGATAATTACGTGTATAAGAATCATCCTGCATGAAGTGTTAGCGGCGCGTTGCGGCGGTATCAATTTAATCAATTGCAACCTATTCAAATGATCAGCTGTTTTCAAATTTCAAAATGCAGATATAAATGTTTAATTTTTTTGTAAATTCTTGAAACTTCAATCGTTTTGTATATTGTTTACATAGTGTAGATCGGGTGGGTTATTCGGGCTGCCGATGTCTGACGATCAAAAAATTACCGTGTATAAACAAATGCTAACGAATAGACATATTTCCGTGCGAGTGAAAAGGACACCGATACTAGCTGTCCTTTTCCCGCATGCAAATACCATAAAAGTTTATTTACAATAACTATCCCTTTTCGATGGCGTTTGCTGACTTAATAAGATTCCTATTACCTATATGTAATTACGATAGATGTTATATACGTCGCTAAATAAGGTAGGTAATCCGTTGGCTTAGATTTAATACTAGCAAAATCTATATAAGGTACATTGTATATTATCTACGATAAATGTTATATGTGGCTAATTAAGATAATCTGAAGGTTTTGATTAAAAGCTAGCAAAATCTACATTACATTGTTTGTTTTTCATTTAAATCTTTTCTTGCCTGTCCAGTCTTAAAAAAACAACTCTCTTATCTGGAAGGGGTATGGCAGATTTTGAAACCTGAACCCTTCACCAGTATAGCCCCCTTGTCCCATTGTCTCGGAAAAGCTTTATGGCTACCTCTGTCCTTTTGGGCACGACAGAGGTGAGGTTGGACTCGTTTACCCAAACTGAAGAACACCACGGCATGTCCCTCTCGTTGGCTTTAGTAGTCCGGGGAACCCGATGTATACTTCCCAGACGTCTACCAACTGCCCCAACCGATTGCCAGGGCTACTACGCTAAGGAGGAGGGGATCAGGACAGCTTGACCCCCCCCTCAGACAGTAGGGAGACTCACCAGTTCTAGCCCCCTATAGGATCGGTAAAAACTCGCCGTACTATCCTCGCACCACGCCAACTAAAGTCCTCCTTTTTTATACTAATAATAGAAGCGGTTATAGGGCATCGACTGCACTTTCGGGGGGCCAAGTTCGAACCCCAGCTACAAAAGTAAAACCTTTGTAAGTTATTTGCGTTTTAAATAATTAAATATACTTGTTTTAACGGTGAAGGAAATAATCAAGCGGAAACCTGCCTGAGAGTTCTACATAATGTTCTCAAAGGTGTGGAGTGCACCAATCCGCGCTGGGCCAGCGTGGTGGAACACAGCCTTAACCCTTTTCCCACTGTGGGAGGAGACTCGTGCCCTGTAGTGGGCCGGTAATGGTATATAATGATTACGTAGAAAGGAATTGACACCATTGTTAGCAAAAAATTTAAATCTTTTAAACCTTTCCGAAAAAGAATTGTCTGTATTTTTTTTATTTTTTATTTATTTAGAATACTTTATTGCACAAACTTAGAAACAATACAAGAAACACACAAGAAAACAAAAAAAAAAAAAGTAAAATTAAAAACAATTTAAAGAAAATAATAATAAAAAAAGTTAAATACAGTTGTATGCAAAGGCGGCCTTATTGCAAAAGCAATCTCTTACAGACAACCCTTGGCGAAAGTAATAATAGAAAACAAGAGGGACAGTGCAAACATTGAAACATACAAAGGCAAGAAAACAATAATATATATATATAGTATATAACATACACATATAAGAATTAATAAAATAAATATATAATAAAATAAACATATATACATAAATATATAAACAAATGTATGTACCTCATAGTAATACAATCTTTTGAACTAATACTACCTACTCATAAAAAGAATCTGCTAGGTAATACTTAAACAATCTGCTTTTGAAGATGGGTAGGGATTTGGAATTGCGAATTTCAGAGGGAAGGCTATTCCACAATTTGACGGGGTACAGGTATTTACCTGTAAGTCCGTCAAATTACTATAGTATCGTGTGTGACTAGCAGGGATATGTAAACGATTGTCACAACACGATCTTAGATTTTGCTGTTCAATATTAGAGCCAAGAAAGGAAAAACGCTCCTTTAAATAAGATGGCGCATGGGGGTTATATAGAATATAATATAGAAATTAAAGTAAGCGTAAATTGCGGGGCAGCCTGATCGGAAGCCATTTCAACCGGACTCTATACTCGGACACGTGGTCAAACTTACGTAGTCCGAAGATAAACCTTCCAACGGAGTTACAGTGCCACCTATATGTGGCACTCTAACTCCGTTGGAACGGTCGATGTCTTAACTATAATTTATGAAGATTTGTTTAGGTGTTTTAAGATTATCAGCTCATTTCCTACGTGACCAAAATGGGTTTTACAACTCATGCAGATTTTTTTTAAATTTATTGTGCGTACCTCGTTCTCTCTTTTTTCATCCTAACTTACGTTGAGCTGGCGCTATATCTAATCCAATATGAAACTGAAACCATATCGATTTTTAAATCCAATTGTAGTCATCATTTTTGGTTTTTATTACCTAGGCAAAATAAAAATAAATTCAGGTCGATTTAAAAAAACAACAAATTGTTTGGGCAGATGGTTCGATCACCCAACTTTATTCTTTTACATATAAAATATGGGTTCACGATCGTAAGTACCAGGCGGTCAGTGGCTTTAAGATAATTGTTGCAAGTTGCAGGTAGAAGCAATTAACTAGGCAGATGGGTGGACACGTGCGGCGCATCGACGCCGCGTGTCGTGGTTCAGTACCACCGACATCTAACTAATTCTGTACACCTGGTTGTTAGATTAATCGTCCAACCCGTTAGTTGACTTCGAACTGTTTTTTTATGTTTAAATTATTCAAATTATAATTGATAATTATTGAATTATGTGTACATTTGAAATTAAAATGCAATTTGATCTGGATACTGATTTATTAAAAACCGGAGCTTCTAGTGGAAATTTGGAAACTTTAAAAATTGTAGCAGAAAAATATTTTGTTCAAAATACTCATTAAATGATTAAATATGGTTTTTCAGAAATTCTTTTTCGTTATATATATGAATGGTACCCTGCCAGCCAGCAGAAATTTAGAGCCTACCCCTTCGATACCGCTCCAATGAGCAGTATCGAAGGGGTAGGCTCTAAATTGATGGGAATGGGAATTTTTTATATTTATTACAATAAAAAAGTAATTATATTAGTTACTTGAATTTTAAAATCGCGTTATACCCATACACTACGGATGGCACGTAACGAGCCTTTGAAGTAGCTAACGCAATCGGCATGAACCGCTAAACTAATTCGAAAGTATTTAGGCGAAAGAAGTTTATACTTCAGTTTCTTGCTCTTAATGATCCTCTCTTGTATTGTATTGATGCTTGCAATGTAGTGGAGCTTTTAACTAAGGAAAAATAGACCAGTACCTACAGCTACAAATTAGAGTGCCAGAACGGCGCCATCTATTTAAAATACTGCGGAACAGTTTTCTCACTAGATTGCGCTCTTTAGATTTCATACAAATCGTAGTTAACTTTCACGTGATCGAATATGTAGAAA
Organism: Pararge aegeria; assembly: GCF_905163445.1. Classification (NCBI taxonomy): domain Eukaryota; kingdom Metazoa; phylum Arthropoda; class Insecta; order Lepidoptera; family Nymphalidae; genus Pararge; species Pararge aegeria. The sequence goes on along the minus strand of NC_053199.1, from coordinate 15,225,642 downwards.
ATCTAACACTAAGCATTCTTCTTAGACTAGGGCGCGTTTGGAACCCTCGTATCTTTAGTTTTAGGTTTGCGAATGAAGTTATTGCCATCACTTCTGACTACTACTGCTACTACATATTTTGCATGTAAATAACGCATCAAAAGTGCCATCTATGTGCCCTGAATTGAATAGAGAAATAATTGACTTGACATGACTTGGAATTCGGTGGAGACATCGTCGTAAATATGAAATTTACGTTAAATTGATAACCTTCCTTTAAAAGTCGGTTTAAAATACAAAATAACACGGCGCGGGCGCAGGCAATTAATACAAAGGTGCGTGCGCAGCTGACTCCACACCTGCCGCCATCTTTAGCATTTCTTTAGCTTTTTTTTTTCGCCATCGAAGTTTATAGTTGAAGAGACGGCTGTAAGTTATGGCAAAGCGAATATTTTAACCTACATTCTAAAAATACGGAATATAATTCTGAAAAAAAAACCAACTACAAATTAATTCTTGACTGCACCTGATGGTGGATGCAATCTCTTCTGATGGTAAGTAATTATGCAGTCTAAGACGGACGTGAGCTAATCTGTTAGAGGCATGGCAGTTATAAGCCATACCCCTAATCGGTTTTACACGACATCGTACCGGAACGCTAAATCGCTTTTCGGTAAGGTAATAACTAGCTGAGCTCCACATAACCTCCATCCTTCCCAAGGGTTAGTAGCCAAAAAAGGGTGGTCACTAGCCACAGCCTAATAGCCTCCCAAGTATTATTGCTTTTAGCGATGCAATGGTAGTAAGCCCTCTTACAGAGCCGTAAGAAATTACTGAGGGTTGTATGGCTTAGTAAACTGATCAAAGTCGCCTCCTTACTTCTAAAAGATACGCATCGCAAAGATTATTTTTTAATTATTAACAGTACTACTAAGCCTAAGTTAAACACATGCACTATAACGACAAAGTAAAATGGACTTAGTATCACTCCGTTTAGAGTAGCAAATCAGTCGTACAGAATATTTAACAAAATGAACTGTAGAAGTATGCACGATTTTGAGCCTTATAGACTAGGTAGATAAGCTCAAGCGAGCTGCAGCCAACCACGCGAAGTGTGGTATAACTCTGCAGTAACAAGCCAAATAATTATTTAAATCCAGTGTATTTCAGTGTTACCTAATATCAATTGTTAATATCAATATCGTCGCAAAGCAGTGTTTTCTTTTAAATCAACCTTAAGAGGTCAAACGCTCTCCGAATGATGATATGGGCTTTGAAATTTTTCATGGAGGTTTTTTCATCATCGCTTATTATCACAATTTCTCACTGCCTTATTGGACTGATAGAGTTTTCAAAAAATAAACTCTTAGTAAGTTGTCACTAAGAGCAGTGGCGTGCATATTTAAGGTTAGGCATTTTATAACTCTTACAATGCCTTTTCTTTAGTTTTTATAACTCGTACTGGAGATTTTTTCATTTTATACCATCTGCATACCCTCTATGCACGCCACTGAGAGATTATTTGCAGAAAAACAATACCCAACAAATATTGTTGACTCAATCTGGTATTTGATCTCAGGACCTCGTGATCATAAGTTGAACATGCTAACCACGAGACGACGAGATATTATTAATGTGATTGTAAGTTTGTTTGTTTCACGCATTACTACTCGAATAATACTCATGGGATTTTTCATACATTTTGTCATTGATACAGAAAAAGACGAAGTTACAATTAAACCAGAAAAAAAATTATGTTTATTTTACTTTTAGAAATGTACGATCCGAAGAGATTAGCAAAAAAATGGGGCTTACTACTTAACATTCTCTATTTTATTTATATATTTATATTATGTATATGTATGCAATAACACGAGCGAAGCTGCGGGTAAATGTCCTAATTTAAGCCATTCGATTAAGTTTATGTAGTCGATCTACAGATAACCTTGCAGCCGTGTCTCAGCCTACAAGTTCTTTCGCCATCGGAGTTGTTGGCCTATTTTTTATGGCGCAAGATGGCCGGCAGCTGACGCCCGCGCTGATCGTTACAAACCTTTGTTGTCCGTCGTTGCGCATCCTTAAGGGACTGCGGTATCTACTGTCTAGGATAATACTCACGGGTGCCGCAGCTGCTGTATTCTCTACAAGATTGAAGGCCTTTACGAGGCCAGGTGCGGGTGCCAGCTGGATACCGGATAAGATTTCGACCATATCTTGTTACCAGCACGACAAGTTAGGGCATGAGATATTTTGGCCACGGGTAAAGGACAAAATGTTTATCTTCTACCGTTCTATCCACTCCCACGGGTGGAAATAATATTCAAATACTATACGTGCAGTAAATATTAAACGGGGGTACACGTCTTTTTCTTATCCGTGTTTTGGAAGGTGGGTAAGTAAATGTTATCCCTTGTCAGTTCTATAAACGGGGGATTTGTCTCCAGCACGGCTAACGTAGCCAGGAGACACATTTTTGTCTTATGTTTATGTTAGCCGTGCAAATGAATATTCAATATTTTTATGGAAGAAAAAAGAAGTAGAGTTAGACCTAAGAAGACGTGGATAGATTGTGTAAAAGAAAATATGGGATAAAGGACCTTGATATCCCATTAATGAGGAATATAATTCTGCATCATAACGCCAACCATAGTAAAAGAATAATGCTTTTAGCGATGATAGTAACCTCTACTTGTGAAATTTTTAAAGGTTGTGTGGTTATGCTGCGATTTCGTTGGTTTAGCCATGGCCATAATGGGTTCTTGCCATCAAAGATATTCCTGCTCTCATATAGAACATTTATGGGACCATGCCAATAATTGTTCTAAGTATTATTTATTGTAAAGCTAACATCTCTTGAGGATGCTCCGGTGTCGGAGCTAAATGTGCGTGGAGCGTACATTGCCGAAGATATATCGCCTGCTTCTAATCAACATCCTTACTCCTTTCTTAATAATATAAACGGGAAAGCGTGTTTACTTGTTTGCCCTTCCTTCACGCCATAACTAACCTACCAATTCATTTGATTTTTGACATAGTTATTTCTCAGAACGGATTGTCACATAGGCTACTTTTTATCCCATGATAACAAACGGTTCCAACGGGATTTGTAAATAACCGTAATAAACGCGGAAGACGAGGGCGTGCAACAGCTTATGTTATGCATTTTAAAGCTGAACTTTTGACACTTATATTTTGTTTAATTGCCACAAGCCCGTTTTCTAGTTACTCAACAAAACGAAGGGCGTTTTGGCCCAACCACCTGCTTTTTGTAATAACTGTACCTACAAAGTGTCTCGTTGGTGTAGTTAGTATGTATTGGCTACGGTCGAAAGGTTCTGGGTACGATTTCAGGGTCAAACTAGTGTTGCCCAAATTCAGTCTTGGTCTTGCAGTCTTGGTCTTGTTCTTGCGTTTTTGCAAGACCAAGACCAAGAACAAGACCGCGTATTTTTAGCAAGACCAAGACCAAGACTGACCGTGCAAGACTTGAGCAAGAACAAGACATAGCCTGCAAGACTCTTGCGTCTTGCAGCTAGGACTTAGCGCTATTTCACGGAGTAGTTAGGTGTAACAGTTCGGTGTATAGGTAGGTAGGTACGCTTAGGAATTCTATGAGACGCAAAAAACTATATCAAAGAATATGAAAAACTGGACCTATGCGCATTACGACTAATACCATAAACATAGCGAATAAAAAAATATCTATTAAAATCAAACTGAGTGCATAGTTATGTTTTAACCATCGTCACTTTGATAATGCGGCATCAAAGGTTTTGTACTTACTTCTCAAAGAAATTTGCCGCTTTTCGGAAGTACATGGTTATGATACACGCGCCGGCGGCTTCTTTTGAAATCTAAAACAATCGTTGCCGCCGCGCCGAAATCATAACATTTGACACTATTCATGCAAAATAATTTCGAATTTTAAGAGTACCTACAGGTGTTCCAAAGAATAAATAAGTTTCAGAGTGCTTAGAATGAAAATGAATACATTATACTGATCACGCAAGTAGTATTATGATTAGGATAAAATGGTGAGGATAGGTAGTAGATGTCATAATAATTCATTCTAGTAAGTAATTATAATATTGATTACTTATATGGTTTTAAACTAATTACTTAGGTACTATTATTGTACATTTAGTCATTATATTTCTTAAGTTTTTACAAGAAAAAATAGCAAAAAAGTGTTCGAATATCTCTGAGAGAGATGATGAGAGTAAGTATTTACTAGCTGTGCCCGCGACTTCGTCCACGAGGAATAGTAACTTTGGAGGTATAGTGACGTTCAGGATTTATTTATTTATTTTAAAACTTCTGTCATCAAACATACAAACGAACTCTTCAGCTTTATAATATTAGTATAGATGCACGCCAAAACATTCACTTATATGTAAAGAATAGTGATTGGCACTAATTCTTTACATATATTTTATTCACGGGTCGCGTCTGTACAAGTAGGTAATATTTAGTGTGTGTTTGTACGCCGCACGCGGCATCGTTCGATTTGCGGCGGCATCCTTTTCATAGAGCCGGCACGTGGCGAGGCGGCGCGGTAAAAAGCAAGGAAACGTACTATAAATGAAGGAATTATTTTAATTCCAGTCATTTCCAATTGAGCTGTGCTTCGATTCTAACTTAATAATTGTTTTTACTAATTCTCGTTGTTTTCTAAAAACGTATCACGTGTACAATTTAATATGAGTGACGAAGATTCAAATTATTCTAGTCCGAGTAACGAGAGTTTGAGTCACAGATCTAAAAGACCCAAAAGCAAATTTGAGGAGTTTTTCGAAATAATTCATGCATCCCAAACTGCCTTGTGTAAATTGTGCCAACATAAAAAGATTGAAATAAAAATGAAAAACAGAAACACTTCAGGCTTAAGGAAACATCTAATGTCTTTCCACAAAAAGGAATCAGAAATATTTCTTCCTGTTAAACCAAAATTAAGTGGAGATATCACAAGCTTTTTAGTAACCGCTGGAAGAAGTGGACAGGTAAGAATATTTTTTTAACAGTTAAAAGAATTTTAACTCCGCGTAGCTATTCATGCGATACTTTCAAAAACGCCATTAACTTACGTAAGTATTTTTGAGTTAGTGGTGTTTTCATCTAGGGGTGCGACATATTAAGTATGTAATTATCGTCTTAAATATTTTTTATAAACACCCATATTTTCATTTAATCGGCCAGTAACAACTAAGTACTTTATTTTGGTAAATTACAGTACAGTGCAACCTTAATATAACAAATATCAATTTAACGATTTTCTCGATTTAACAACAACAAACCTCCTCCTCTTATACGCTCAAACCTAGTATGTTTTAAATAATAACACAAGATTTATTGTTTTGTTTCAGTCGGAAAACAGCAGTGACAACATCACGACAGCTACAGTTGATTGGGTGGTGAAAAAATATCTTCCCTTCTCATTTTTCGATGACGAAGCTACACAAGTATATTTTCGACGTATTTGCCCTAATATGGTGTTTCCTAAAAGGTCTACACTTAGAAGGAAAGTCAAAGAGCGATTTGAAGAGCTCCAATTGAATCTCAAGGAACGACTTCAACCATTATCATCTAAAATGTCGTTTACCATTGATGGGTGGACGTCAATTGCTGGTAGGAGTTACTACGGGGTTACTATTCATTATATAGACAACGAATGGAAGTATCGATCTGTAGTTCTTGATTTTATACCATCACGCGGTCGACATACTGGGGAAGATATTGCAACGATTTTCCATGAATGTTTATTGGAATATGGCATAATTGATAAAATTCAAGGTATCACGGTCGACAACGCAACTGCAAATACCAAATTTATGTATGAACTGGGCAAACAGCTGCCGCCACACTTTGATTCAGACAATCAACATTTCCGGTGCTTTGCTCACATTTTAAACCTTGGTGTACAAGATTTATTAAAGACCTTAGCATTACACTGTGAGTCTGACACTAACGCGCAAGATCAGCAGTACGAAGACTATGCAGACGAAACTGAGGATGAGGAAGATGAAGAATCTGCACCAAATATTGCTGACTCGCGTACATCTGTAACAAAGTTACGCAGTATTTCCAGTAAAATAAAAAGAAGTGAGATAGTGAAGAAAAAGTTTCAGTCTGCTTGTGAAGCAGCTGGCGTGCCATCAAATCTAAATGCCATTCTTGACTGTCCAACGAGATGGAATTCCACACATGATATGATTGGATTTGGTTTAAAAGTGAGAGCGGGCATTGACATATTGTGCAGTTCTGTCACCGAATTGAATGATTTTCAAATCACAGCTAATGAATTTATAAATTCATAAGGTACTCGAAAAATTACATAAATTTCTAATAAACTTTAAACTTTTAAGTACAAAACTTGGTGGAGACAAATATGTTACGTTACCGCTAGTCATTGTATCATTTAATCTCTTGCTAGATAAAATTGAATCCATGGTAAAACAGTTAGATGAGAAACCTAATCGATCTGAAGTGGATGAAAGGCTCATTCTAGCTTTCCAAGCAGCTCGAGACAAAATGCTTAAACATTACAAGAAGAGCAACTGGATTTATTGTACTTCTTTAATTTTAGACCCAAGGCATAAGGCTCAGACTTTTGACCTGACAATGTGGGGGAAGCAACTTAAAACAGAAAGTCTGCGCAAGTTCAATGAACTTTATGAAGAATATAAAAGTCTACACTCACTGAACAAATCTCTGGAATTACCAGAAAAAGACAATAAAGTATGTGATGAAGATGAAGACGTAATAGACTTTGATAAACTCTATGAATGTCCCTCGACGTCATCTGGATCTTGTCTTCAAGGCTTAGTGATAGACGAGTTGGAGGAGTACCTGAGAAAACCAAGAACTGCCAGCTCGGAAGACATTTTAGATTGGTGGAGGACGCATGAGACAGAGTATCCGATTTTATCGAAAATGGCCCGTGATTTTCTCTCAATACCTGCAACTTCAGTACCTGCTGAGAGGTTATTTTCTAAAGCATCATTAGTAATTAGAAAACATAGAAATAGGTTAAGTGATGAGTCAGCCAGATGGTTACTTTGTATTAATTCTTGGTCAAAAGAATTGATATAAAGTATCATAACCTAATGATAAAGCTGTTGATTTGTGTTGTATTTTATTTTTTATTCAAATAAATGATAAATCGTAAAACTCTTTTATTAAATTTCTTATAAGTTGATGGTTCAATCTCTTTCTAGACAGATAAGTATTGTTCTTTAAAATACAGTCAAGTTATTGTAATTAATTTGTTTTTTTACATGTTTTAGCAAATGTAAGCTTATAAATCATAAATGTTTATTAAGAAACAGTTACTTCCATGGAAAACGACATATAGGTCAGTTGATTTTTCGAATTTCTTATCAAATCTTCAGTTATTTATTAATCTGCTTGATCTTTACTATGGCTATGTTAATTCAAGCTCACAATGTTCCAATTCTAATACGTTTTTCTAAGATTTAAAGTAAACTTTAATAAATAGTAATAGACTAATAGGTAATTGCAAGACTTGCAAGACTCTTGCTGCAAGACCAAGACCAAGACCAAGACTGGGAGCGCAAGACCAAAACCAAGACCAAGACCAGGTGTATTGGCGCAAGACCAAGACTGGCTAAGTCTCGTCTTGTTCTTGCATTTGGGCAACACTAGGTCAAACCAATTTTTTTTAATTGTTTTTTTCGTCAAGAAGTTCTTTGTCCTTTAGTCTACAGTTAGGAAGTCTACGTTGGCTTACTCCATGCCTAAGAAAAGATTTTAACTGTCGATCTTATTTTATAAATTTTCTGTTTTATTAATCTCGTATTTTTTAATAATAATCTCCATTTTATATGAGGTCTTATCAACATATTATAATTAATTCCTTATAAAAACCTTAAACCTTCTATAAGTCGTACAAGGGACACTCCTTAAACAAGGTATGATATAATAAAGGTATGGATAGGCTATGGCGTGCCAACCCCATGGATCGATGGTAGGGCCTCGAGGAGACCCAGTAAACTAGGTCAGGCTCCCCCATAGGGTACGCTCGCTACCAGGGCTTAAGAACAACCCGGCGGTGGTTTTGATTTTATCTCACTGGATATGCGTTTAAATAACTTTTATAGTATTCTGTTTAATTTTATACATTTTGTTTATAAAAATGAGGAAAAGGGGAAAGTTAAAATCGTTGTTAACTTGCTTTATTTTCTAGCGATGTTATTCAATAAACACATTCAACAAAAATTCGTTCCTATTATTGATAATATGGTAAAGAAAGTACCTTTAACTGAGAACACTACATTTCCATCAATCATTACTTATTAGTTGTCTATAAAATCCGTTTACAATAAGTATTTTTGACGGCCGATTGACGCTGTGAGCAGCGAACCTGCTTTCTGAGTCCAAGACCGTGGGTTCGATTCCCACAACTGGAAAATGTTTGTCTGCTGAACATGAATGTTTTCCAGTGCCTGGGTGTTTATCTGTTTATTATAAGAATTATGTACTCGTATATTATTCATAAAAATTTTCACCAGTCATATTAGCACCCATAACACAAGCTACGCTTACTTTGGGACTAATTTATAAATGATGTTCCAGCCCAACATAAACTGTTTCATTTCTAAGGATGGTGGATTGTGTTTGGGTCATGTATTAAAACTTCTTTGATCAATAAAGGAAATACCTGTCCTATGAAGCAATCGGCAGCTTCTAGCTAAGCACGCTCTCATTTGAGGAGAATCCTCATAATAAGTAAGGCAAGATTCATTTAGCGGTGAGAGTTGTGCTAAGAGTACCTGATTATACTTGATTCTATAGGTAGGTTCTTATTGACATGACACCATAAACTAACTTAGTCAAACTATTTTAGTAATCCAGCGATTATTAGATGAGCGGGAATAGCTCGGAGTATAGAAGGAAGTTAGGGTCCAAATCAGAAGCGTGTACTTTATTTTAAATGCACAAAAGCACTGCCTACGCTACAATTGCGTATACCTCGCATAAGTTTTTCCATTTTATGTCATTTGTTTACGCGGCATGCTTTATGCCAACGCTGCAGAGTGGCTAGTGTAAGATTTTCCACCTTCCTTATTCGATCGATCGGGCGCCATCTAGTTAAAAACTGTAAACCGTATTGTCACTAGTTGGCGCTCTAACAATACTATTTAAATCTTAGTTAACTGTTACGAGATCGGATAAGTAAACGTCAGTTGAAATCTCATACTTGGCGCCCTTGTCGGAACCCCTGTGCATGGTTCCAAGATGTTGGAAAAGGTGGAAAATCACCCTGCTACTCGTTGTATGTAGTCTATGATCCTAGGGGCGATAAATAAATATATCATAAATAAATAAATATATTACGACAGTACGTACACACATCGCCACCTAGCCAGCCAGCCAGCAAGTCAGCGTAGCATGTGTTAATGTTACTAAGATAACGAATTAATATTTTTATTAATTATATACATTATTTATGTATTTAAAAAGATTCATGTTCATCACACAAACACAAACAGTTGTGTGAGTCGAACGCACAGCCTTAAATTCAGAAAGTAGCGTCACTGCCCACTGCGCCAATCGAGCGACGAATGCGCGATGTTATTGAGCTTTATTGTTTCGACACTCGAAATCGAGCTTACGATTGCAAAAGTGACATCCCTTGCTGCAAAAATAATTTACTATAAAGTATATAAAGGTAAGTTCCGGATTCGACGAGCTGTACCGTTACTGATGGTGTTTAATTGGATTATGCTCGTTTCACAGTGGCCAGTGCGGGTCAAGAGGGTGAGAATGGGGTCGAGGTCCTTGCCTTGCGACCCTCTGTGATACCTCGCTATGGGTTACGAAACCTGTGCTTCGTTTATTCAAATGTAAGTAAATTTAAATATTTTTCCCCCTAGAAGTTAGCCCTTGACTACAATCTCAGCTGGTGGTGAGTAATGATGCAGTCTAAGATGTTAGCGGGCTAGCCTGTTAGGGAGTATGGTAGTCATACCCCTAATCGGTTTAAACGCGACATCGCACCGGAACAAAAAATCGCTTAGCGGCACGTCTTTGTCGCTAGGGTGGTAAAGGCCACGGCCAAAGCTTCCCACCAGACCAGACCAGAGGAAACATAGAAATTATAAATTCCCAAATGCCCCTAACGAGAACTGAACCCACTGCTTAAATTCAGAGCGCTCACCGTTCCGCCGGGGAGGTAGTCAAGAAATAACATTAATTATAAATATAAAATTTAAAAATTCTTCGATTCTTTATCATTAGATATCTTTCATTTGATATCCATATTTAAGGAGATGTACGCAATTTTGTCGCGGCCGCCATCTTTGATCGGTTTTCATAAAATATACCTAGCTAGGAACATTCCACACACATGCATACAAATGGTTATCAAATATTACACACTAAATAAAATTCGTGAGCTATAAACAGCTTCCAATTTTCTACCCCTGTAGAATAGACTCGCGCGGGAAGCCGTGCGTTCCAATGATGCCAAACGCCATGCAATTTTTCTCAACAGCCACGTCCGCTCTGCTTAGAGTGCACGACTAGGAAGAATTTTCTACCCCACTCGGAAATCAAACCCAGAATGTTGTGTGTGATGGATTTCGACCATGCCAACTCCTATAGTCAGCTATAGCCTCTTTGCAATCCAATTATCCCATATATTATATGGATGGGTGGACGATGTTTTCTTCTACCTACAATGACGTGCCGTCAAGCGATCTAACGCGCGCGATGTCGCGTAGAGACCGATTAGGGGTATGGGTTACATATAACTGCCATTCATCTTAACAGTTTAGCACTAAGCCTCGATTACATTTACATACACCACCATGACAGATTCAAGTTCAGAGTTAACTTGTGTTGTGGACAAAAAAAACTTGTACAAGTGTTTAAATAAATAGTTCAAAGGGTGACCATCAAACTTATAGCCTTTCGTATTCCAGCTTGCATTTAAATTGTTAGGCCATAGGGATTCCCAACACCAACGCATGGAATTTGATTAATTGTATTCCAAATTCAAATCCATTTATTTGCTTGAAACATGACAAAATATTATACATGTTTAGTCGCAGTCTGTGACATGCAAATCTTAAAGTATCTAGGTATATTAATTTATTATAAATCACCACTCAAACTCACACCAAAAAATATATTAAAAACTAGCGGACTCTCGCGACTTCGTTCGCGTATGAGTCAATCGAGAAGCTAGAATAGATGTGATGCTAACATCATAATCATCGTGGCTAGCCATGTACCTACTATTATTTTACGTGGTATATTGAGTTAGTAAGTTGTCATTACTTTAGTTGATACATACATACATACATACATAAATCCACCCTCACTAACTTTCGCATTTATAATATTAAGCAGTATGGTACGCATGTATTCGATCGTTGTCCCATATGCCTTGCTACTTGCTGTTTATTTATCTTTATTTTACTTATGAAATTAAGACAATACATGCTTGATAGTATACAATTTCGAATAAAAAAACTAAATATTAAAATCGGTTTCAATTTAACGGAGCTATGAAATAAAATTGATAAAAAATTTCATTAAATTTCCCGGAGGAAACTTATTGTTTATCGGGATAAAAAAGTATCCTATATGTTGACCCGTAATATGAGCTACCACTATACCACATTTTATTTTACAGACATAAATTAAATAAAAATCTGTTTTGGACTCGGTATCGATTATAAAGAATCCCCCGGTCAACATTTTCAAAATATATTGTATGTGTATATGTATAATCTACAGAAATCTTCCAGTTACAGTTCTATTATAAGTATAGATAGATAATATAAATTGTATTTATAAGAATGTCATATGTACACTATGATAGATCAAAAATAAGGAAAAAAAAGTCTAAATTAATGTCTCGTGGCATAGAATTCTTTTACAGAATAACAGCACTTATCCACCAATCAGTCGTGTACTTTAGCTTTGAACTTCAAGAACGGTTGCTCTTCCAAGTAGGTAAATATAATATTTTAGTAACTAGTGGGTACGCTTAAAAGGGCAAGAGTTCAATAACATGGAGAGGGTAGCTAAAGAATGCCTGAGTAGGATAAAATAATAAATTATTCCGCTCGAGGCTGGACGTCGCCCTATAACCTACAGTGAGAACTGCCAAGTGTTCAGTAACCTTTGCTTTACTCGATGTCGGTCTCAAATCATCATCAAAATTCAAAATTCAAAATTCAAAATTCATTTATTTCAAATAGGCCTAATATAAGCACTTTTGAAACGTCAAGTCTGTCTGTTTGTAGTGGTTCTACCACCGGTTCGGAAGGCAGATTCTACCGAGAAGAAGCCATCAGCCGATGAATGTCCGATTGCTAGACAACTCTTCTCTGATAACAAATCATATCTTATCATATCATTGTCTCTTTTGCTAAGTGAGGATTGGTAGTTATGGGATAATATTATGGAGAACTCTCAGGCATGCTGGTTTCCTCACGATGTTTTCTTCACCATTAAAGCATGTGATATTTAATTAATTAAAACGCACATAGCATAAAAAATTTAGAGAAAGTAATGCTGAAATCCTAGCTGCTATTACCGCTTCTTAATAATAAATACGGAATAAGAATTTTATATCCACCACGCTGTTCGATGTCAGGTTGCTGGGCTTAAACTTTATTATACGAAGTTAGTGCGAATAACAACTATAACCGACGCGACGGGTGAACGTGCCCCTGAGACACGGGTTTGGCTACATTCCTACTAATATTATAAATGCGCAAGTGTGTCTGCTTGTTTTTTCGTTTGTTTTTTTGTTTGTTACCTTATTATGTACCTACCTTGGTTATATATTTTTTTACCTTCTTATATTTTAAGCTGTTGAGCTAAACCAATATTGGCGAAACTTTGAAATGGAATAATTTTTATCTAGGAAAAATTACTTACAACAATAAAAATAAAAAAAACAACAAGGAAACAAGCAAGCAATTTTTATTTATAATCTATACTTATAATCACAGATTTAAGAACGTACAGAATCCTTATTTAACTATCATTGTATGCAGTGCATTGACGCCCCATGCACGTCTCACTTCACACTCACTGAAGGCCAAATTACCAAAATACCTTCTAAGGCGCCAAATTTTATAATAAAATACCTATACCTATAAAAAATGTAAACTCATTCAATGTATTCAAAACTAAATAAGCTTCTTATATATTAAGTAATACCAATAAATTTAAAGACGAATACATTGAATGAGTAGATAATAGTAAAGTTGAATTTAGTTTAGTCTAATGGCGAAGTGTATTAATTTATTATAGAAAATTAAGTTTCCTATGTAAGTGACTTAGGTCTTTTTATGGGAATAAATGTCTTTAAACCTAACTATGTTTGTAACTAGATAGTGTGAAAAGTGCCTAATTCTATTATTCTAGTTCTAGTTTATGACAAAAAGTTTAAATACCAGAATTTGAATTAAATTCGTTTACTCCTCTGCAAGATTTGTTTGTTTATTCTACCTAGTACCTGTAATTTTAGAGGACCTGATCGGGTTCTCGTGTGCTGGTTTAAATAACCAACATAAGTGGCGACCATGAAAGGATACATGGTTCTGTATGATGTTAATTCTGTGCTTATATAATAACATTCATTAATAAAATATAAATTGCACCATTACAAACATTTATTACATACACACCAATATAAGTTTTGAGGTACGCATTTGTTTGTATAATGATTATAATGACTCTACGTTACTTTACATGTACCTACCTAACTAATTTTTAAAATTTTTACGTTAACTAAACTTTCGTTATGCCAGATAGCTGTTGATACATGGAAGCTATTGTGAAATCTGTTTTCTGCCACTTGTAAAAACTCAGTGGGAGTACTCGAGTACTCCCACTGAGTTTTTACAGAATATATATGGTTTCATAACTTAGCATTGTGCGTCACAAACGTATTTCCAATCATAAAAGCATAATACGAACGTGCTTAGAAGGAAAATATTTTCTTTACATCGCTGGCAAATCAATGATATCTTTCAATGAATTCTTGATTGGCAACTTACATACTTGATTCGTAACAAAATATTTGGAACGATATTTTTAGGTTCCCTTAAAATATTAATACATTAGTGTTGCTGTATACGTCTCAATTTTCATTGTACCATCTGTTAGCTTTGGTTTTCGAACACGTAGTACATTTAACTTAAATTTAGATAACACTTAATGTAGATAATAAAGGTTATAGGTACTAATTGATCTTTACTCACTACAAATAAAATAGTTCGGGGTTATTTAGTTTAAGTTGAAAGGCGTTACGCTGTAATAAAATCGACACAAACACTAATATTAATCAGTGAATGTTTTTCCAATTATATGATATAATAAAGAAATGTTGAACGAAAATAAATCTATTTAAGGAAATAAATTCAAATACAAACAACATGTGGAACATGTGTTTTATTCGGACGTAACATCCCTACTTATATTATAAATGTCAATGTAAGTTTGTTTGTTACGCTTTCACGCAAAAACGACGTAACCGATCCTCATGAAACTTTGTACACATATTCTTGGAAGTGTTAGAAGTAATATAGGATACTTTTTATCCCGACATTAAGCTCGGTTCCTTTGGGAGAGGGGATGAGTGTTTGACGATTTTACACCATTACTCCGACAAATTATATCCGATTTGATGTGTTTCATTTTTCCCAAAATGTGGTTGGAGATAGAGGACAGAATTCCTCAGCGGACAGCAGCAAAGCGATACTGAATACTTTATTTTTTTTTTAGATCTACAACTATATTTAATGCCACATAAAAAAACTAAATCAAACGCAGACGAAGTCGCGGGCAACAGCTAGTAATATATAAGTTTATATGAACACGTAATTCATTCATTCAAAAAAGAAGCCTTATGGTGTCTACATACATCTGTCGGTTCTTGTGTTACGCCTAAACTCAACTAGATCTAGATTTAAATCGATTTTTTTAGTTAAAAACTCTTGTGCAACTGTAATATTACTGTAAACTACACTAAATAGAATAAAATAATGAACAAATAAGCCTAATAATGTTATAAATCCTACTTATTTGATATTATAAATGTGAAAGTGTGGATGTTTGTTACTCAATCACGCAAAAACGGCTGAACGGATATGGATGAAAATTGGCATGCTTGTAGCCATTAACATGAAAAAGAACATAGACTTTATTTCGATTCGACTATACCGTGGTAGGTTAAAAATTTTTAACGAGCGAAGCTTTAGGCCCAGTTCTGAAGTCCACGCAGTCGCGGGCAGAAGCTAGTATATATGAATGTGGGTTAAAATATAAAAAGAGCTTAAAGTCCTCCATTTTCATTTCGAATTTTAAATGGACATCGTTTCAAATTCACGATTCCACTAACAGAGTTAATAGAGGTTTGTCAACTTGAATATTAATGGAAAAGAAAAACGGTTCCTCTAACTATTTTTATACATCAACAATAATCGTTTACAAACCGTTTTTTAAAAAGAGACAGGTTCTAATTTCGAATTATTGTATTTATTTTCAGATGTATTTATACCGATTTAACTGTCAGTTGTGGGTCAACTTATTGAATTTGAATTATTTCAATTGTTTTATATATAGAATTAGGAACCTACAGAACCCTCATCCAGCCATTATTACATGCAGAGCATTGTGTCCAATGAAAACACCCTGCGCACGTCTCACACACCCACGGAATGTTGCTAGCTCACAAACTTTTTTCGTCTTACATACTTACCTAATTAACAATTTATAAAATATATAGTAAGGATAAGAGTTATAACTAAGCTATAACTTTAATACTTAAGAAGTGCTACCAAATCAAACATTCGCCAGATTTTTATGTGGACCGGTTTCCAGCCGACCGCCGCAGTCCGCAGTAATTATTTAAGGTAGGGCTCTGTAATTCATCTAATGAAAAAAATCGATTTTTTTACAATCCAACCCTCCATAAAAACAAATAAAACATTGCTATGTAGGTCAACGAACCCCAGCCAAAACGCAGCATGTGTGTGTAGGCATTGTGCCTTGCGTGTGTGCGTTCATTATGC